>NC_135971.1:17372955-17487802 GCF_053455715.1 Rhinoraja longicauda | reverse complement strand
AGCTGAGGAACCGTGACCGGGAGCGCTTTGAGCTGCGCGTGGTCGGTGAGTATTGGCGTGCAGAGTTGCACAGCACCCAGACTGGCCCTTCGGCCCACATGGTCCATGCTGACCCAGTGGGGCATTCTGGCCTAGTCCCACCCGCCTGCACACAGCACTCTAAACCCTTCCTCTCCGTGAATGAATTATACTTTATTGTCACATCCATCCATCCATATATATCCATCCACACATATATATATATATATATATATATATATATATATATCCATCCACACATATATATATATATCCATCCATCCACACACACACACATATATATATCCATCCACACACACACATATGTATGTATATATATATATCCATCCACACACACACACACACACACATATATATATATCCATATTATATATATATATATATATATCCATCCATCCACACACACATATATATATATATATATATACATATCCACCGGTCCATATATCGTGGCTTCCTGCATCCTGTGTCTACTGCCCTGTGCAATGAAGGCAAGGCTTCTTCCCAGCCTACCTGCCTGTGCTGCCACCGTTAGTGAGCTGGGGACTTGACTCTCTGCGGTTGAGCTGGACTTTGCAATGTGCTGCCTTGCAGAGCCGATGTCCACGCCGACGGTGGAGGTCAGCCGCAACTCATCGCATGTCACGCTGCACTGCTCCACCGCCAGCGGCTGCCCCGTCACCTACCGCTGGGAGCGGCGGTCGCAGGATCCCGGCGTGGGGAACGCCACCTTCCCCGGAGCTGTGCTGCACCTGCCGGACCCGGACCCGGGGCAGCGCACCTGCACCTACACCTGCGTCGCTGAAGATTGCTGCAGCAGCCGTGCAGTCCCTGCAGCGCTGCATAACAGCGCCCGACCCGGAGGTGAGTGGGTCTCTGTCCGATGGGGAGAGTCATGCAGCACGGGAACAGGCCACTCGGCCCTACTCCTCCCTGCCCACCAACATGCCCCGTCTACACAAGTCCCGCCTGCCCGCGTTTGGCCCATATCCCTGTAAAAGGTGGCATGGTGGCGCAGCTGGTAGAGTTACCGCCTCACAGCGCCAGAGACCCGGGTTCAATCCTGACTCCTTCCTGCCCACCAACATGCCCCGTCTACACGAGTCCCACCTGCCCGCGTTTGGCCCATATCCCTGTAAACGTTTCCAGAGGGCGGCGCGGTGGCACAGTGGGTAGAGTTGCTGCCACACAGTGCCGGAGACCCGGGTTCAATCCTGACTCCATCCTGCCCACCAACATACCCCGTCTACACTAGTCCCACCCCGGCCCGTGTCTGGACCATATCCCTGTAAAAGGTGGCATGGTGGCACAGCGGGTAGAGTTGCTGCCACACAGCGCCGGAGACCCGGGTTCAATCCTCACTCCTTCCTGCCCACCAGGCTCTTTTAAAGATCAACAGAAGATAACTAAAAAGGCAATACGGCGAGAAAAGATGAGGTACGAGGGTAATATAAAGGAGGATAGTAAAAGCTTTTTTAGCTATGTGATGAGGAAAAAAATAGTCTAGGCAAATGTGGGTCCCTTGAAGTCAGAAGCAGGGGAATTTATTATGGGGAACAAGGAAATGGCAGACGAGTTGAACCGGTACTTTGGATCTGTCTTCACTAAGGAAGATACAAACAATCTCCCAGATGTTCTAGTGGCCAGAGATCCTAGGGTGATGGAGGAACTGAAGGAGATTCACATTAGGCAGGAAATGGTGTTGAGTAGACTGATGGGACTGAAGGCTGATAAATCCCCAGGGCCTGATGGTCTGCTACCCAGGGTACTTAAGGAGGTGGCTCTAGAAATTGTGGACGTATCGGTGGTCATTTTCTAATGTTCTATAGATTCAGGATCAGTTCCTGTGGATTGGAGGGTAGCTAATGTCATCCCACTTTTTAAGAAAGGAGGGAGAGAGAAAACGGGAAATTATAGACCAGTTACTCTGACATCAGTGGTGGGGAAGATGCTGGAGTCAATTATAAAAGACGAAATTGCGGAGCATTTGGATAGTAGTAACAGGATCGTTCCGAGTCAGCATGGATTTACGAAGGGGTAATCATGCTTGACTAATCTTCTGGAATTTTTTGAGGATGTAACTAGGAAAATTACCTTGGATGTGGTGCACCTCAACTTTCAGAAAGCCTTCGACAAGGACCCACATAGGAGATTAGTGTGCAAAATTAGAGCACATGGTATTGGGGGTAGGGTACTGACATGGATAGAAAATTGGTTGACAGACAGAAAGCAAAGAGTGGGGATAAATGGGTCCCTTTCAGAATGGCAGGGAGTGACTAGTGGGGTACCGTAAGGCTCGGTGCTGGGACCGCAGCTATTTACAACATACATTAATGACTTGGATGAAGGGATTAAAAGTACCATTAGCAAATTTGCAGATGATACAAAGCTGGGTGGTAGTGTGAGCTGTGAGGAGGATGCTATGAGGTTGCAGGGTGACTTGGACAGGTTGTGTGAGTGGGCGGATGCATGGCAGTTGCAGTTTAATGTGGATAAGTGTGAGGTTATCCACTTTGGAGGCAGATTATTATCTAAATTGTGTCAAGTTAGGAAAAGGGGAAGTACAACGAGATCTGGGTGTCCTAGTGCATCAGTCACTGAAAGGAAGCATGCAGGTACAGCAGGCAGTGAAGAAACCTAATGGAATGTTGGCCTTCATAACAAGAGGAGTTGAGTATAGGAGCAAAGAGGTCCTTCTGCAGTTGTACACGGCCCTAGTGAGACCGCACGTGGAGTACTGTGTGCAGTTTTGGTCTCCAAATTAGAGGAAGGATATTCTTGCTGTTGAGGGCGTGCAGCGTAGGTTTACTAGGTTAATTCCCGGAATAGCGGGACTGTCATATGTTGAAAGACTGGAGCGGCTAGGCTTGTATACACTTGAATTTAGAAGGATGAGAGGGGATCTTATCGAAACATATAAGATTATTAAGGGTTTGGACACGCTAGAGGCAGGAAACATGTTCCCAATGTTGGGGGAGTCCAGAACCAAGGGCCACAGTTTAAGAATAAGGGGTCGGCCATTTAGAACGGAGAAGAGGAAAAACTTTTTCAGTCAGAGAGTTGTGAATCTGTGGAATTCTCTGCCTCAGAAGGTAGTGGGGGCCAATTCTCTGAATGCATTCAAGAGAGAGCTAGATAGATCTCTTAAGCATAGCGGAGTCAGGGGGTATGGGGAGAAGGCAGGAACGGGGTACTGATTGAGAATGACCAGCCATGATCACATTGAATGGCGGTGCTGGCTCGAAGGGCCGAATGGCCTTCCCCTGCACCTATTGTCTATAAACGTAGCTCCAGATTCACCACTGTGTGTCTCTGTCTCCTCCAGGGTCCAGGAGTCGTTGGGCGATCATGTTCGCCGTGATCCTCATCGCCGTGATCCTCCTCGCCGTGGCCGTACTGGGAGTCTGTGCATCGTATCACTGCAGCAACCCGCACACCATGCCGTGAGTGTCCCCCTCACCCCCCTCTCCCCTCACTGTCCGCGACCCCCTCACAGCCCCCCCCCCCATCTCCGTCCCCCGTCTCCCTTCCCCCTCTCTCCATCTCCTCCCGCCCTATCTGTTCTCCCCTCCCCCTCTGTCCCCCTTTCCCCCCTCTCCATCCCGTCCCCTCTCTCTGTCCCGTCCCGGTCCCCTCTCTCCGTCCCGTTCCCCCCCCTCTCCGTCTCCCTCCCCTTCCCCCTCTCTGTCCCCCTTCCCCTCCTCCCTCTCTGTCCCCCTTCCCGGTTCCCTCTCTCCATCCTGTCCCGTTCCCCGCTCTCCGTCTCCCTTCTCTTCCCCCCTCTCTGTCCCACTTCCCCCCCCCCCCCTCCGTTCCCCTCTCCTCCCTCTCTGTTCCCCCCCCCCCCTCTTCGTCCCGTCCCCTCCCTGTCCCCTCTCTCCCGTCTAACATTGTGGGGTGACGCTGCCCCGGTAGTGAACGAGATGGATGGGTCGCGATGCCCAGTCACTAACACAGGACTAATTCTCTCTCTCTCCCCCTCCCTCTCCCCCCCTCTCTCTCTCTCTCTCGCAGGGATGATGAGCGGGGCTGTGTGGGACCGGGAGAGTTGCAGAGTGGGGACCGCTGTACGTGGGGGGTGACAGAGCACCCCGTCTCTGGGTGACGGGGAACGGGTTTGCTGCTGTCCCGTCTCTGTGGCAGATGTGACCAGATGTGTCCATGGTCCCAGATCCCAAAGTTTACGACAAGATCCTTGTGGAACATGGAACAGTTCACACTTTGTCCGTGCTGTCGGGGGGTCTGGGGAGAAGGCAGGAACGGGGTACCGACTGTGGATGATCGGCCCTGATCACATTGAATGGCAGTGCTGGCTCGAAGGGCCGAATGGCCTCCTCCTGCCCCTATTGACTATTGTCTGTTGTTGCTCTTTGGGAACCTGTAATTTATACAAAGTCTGGTCACTGATCCAGTGGATGTTTGTTCTGCACGTTTTTGTGCAGCTTGTGATGATTTTCTAAAATGCATTTTGTACATAATAAAACAGATTTGTTTAACACTGCTGCCTGTCATGTAAACCTGTGCCTGATGTAACCAAGGCCATTAGTGGTTCATCGTTGTGTGCAGATAGACATACAGTGACAGGCTCCTGTCTCTGTGTTATCCAGTTAAGTTCAACAGGCAGGACTGACGTTTGATGAAGGAATGTATTTCACAAAATGCTGGAGTAACTCAGCAGGTCAGGCAGCATCAATTTATAAACCCCAATGTATTTTGGGGTGATACCATGTAGCATTTATTACATCCAACATTCCCCTCTTACCAGCATAGGTAACAGAGTGCACATAATGCAACAAAACAGGTAAAAGCGCGTTAGGGACACAAACTTTGCCAGAGGCAGTAACCCAAAGCGAGTCAGATTTCCGAGGGGAACACCCATCCCGACCCCACTGGTGTCTCTCAGCCTCGGGGGCGTCCCCCTGAAGCTGGCAGAGTTTCGAAACACTGGGCATAGCGGTAGTTGCAGAAAACTGCTGTTGTTCGCCTAAAGAAACTAAAGTGGGAGGGGTCAGGGCCTCTGTGCGTACCAATGTGTCAGCCAATGCATTCCCGAAAGAAATGGGATCCTTGACAGATGTATGCGAATTACATTTAATGACAGCCAAGGTTTTCGGGAGTGTTAAACTCGCTAGTAGATTTCGGACAAACAGGGCATTTTTAATAGGAGTGCCTGCTGCAGTCAAAAAGCCCCTGTGCTGCCACAGGTTACCAAAATCATGTGCAACCCCAAAGGCATATCGTGAGTCGGTATAAATATTAGCACGTTGGTCAACGCAAAGGTGGCAGACCTGCGTGAGGGCAAATAATTCAGCATGCTGGGCAGAATGAGGTGTACTGAAAAAGGCGAGGGTAGGCAGTATCCTCAATCTCTAGCGCCGATCGTGCGGATTCTTGTTCGTGGCGCAACTTAACCCTTTGTCTGGGACCTTTGGTAGGTCCCCAATATTCTGGCGGGGAGGGTAGAACTGAGACTGGCACCACCGCAGCCGGTGGCTCTGCTTGTGGGGCTGTGGGGATCGGACACGTCCAGGGTTCCTCGTCACCCTCGGACACCTGATTACCTAGTAAAGCCACTATATACTCCAGTGGTTCGGATTCTGACTTTTGTTGTTGTTGGGCGGGATATATCGCTTTGGTACCGGTTTTAAATTCATCTCGAGCTCGGGTATCACGGTCAAGTCTTAGGTCTTAGATCATACACCTTACATTCCGCTTGCAAAATATCGCATGTTTTCGGTATTCCCAACCTATCACACACTGATATCCCTCTACTGCTTGCATTTTCCCTCTACTACTTGCATTTTCCCTCCAACTTCGCTCCCTCGACTCCTGATGGCGCTTCTGCACCCCCTCTCTCCATTCTTTAATCCTCTTTGATGGTCTCTACATTCCATTTACCTCCCACTGGCCAGGCCTCGTTTCCCAATCTTTTCATTAACGAAGCAAATAAATAAATAAATAAATAAATAACACATGTGTTGTACCGGGGCACCGCCATCACTCTTATCCAAAGACTGTCCCATATGTCTGATTGCCAAATATCTGAAATTATGTTACCAATAAATACTACCAATAAATATTACCAAACGATCAATTTCATCCAGACCAAGACAATGACAACAAGAGTGACCGCCCCTTACCTTCCAAATCCGGAACCTTATCCTTGTCCTTGTCCTTATCCTTGTCCTTTTCCTTATCGGTTCATTTGTGAATCTCAGTTGAACACGAAATCAACCCCAAACGAGGGACTTCAGTGTCTGAAAGACGTCAACGTCCGGGGTCTCGAACAACGGTCGAGAAGTGCACTCTGTCCCCTTCGGACGTGATTTCAGCCACCGATGCCGCTTAGTCGTTCGTGGTTGACGTTGCCAAAGAGATCCTGCCGACTACGCCAAATGTTGTAGTCTGTGGCCTATTAGAAAAAACAGGCAGACAACCGAATTCATTTAACCTCTTTATTCTACTCACCCAGGTGGGAGAGAGTCTAGAAACCGAAGCGTTTAGAAACGCTCAGGAAGCTAGTGTAGTCTCTCTCTCCGAATGCTAACAATTACACACATTTTATACCCTTAATACATGTGCCAGTACATTTCCGTTGCTACCTTATGTGGCAAGTTTTACAATGTCCTATAAATCTTTGTGCCTTTCGGGACCTCCGTGTCCGTTGTGTCCATCGTGACCTCTTCTTTCTTGGGAACAAAGGGCAGTCCATATGGCAAGATGTTCTTCTTAACATTTCAAAGCTTTGAGGCCCGTTGCTGATATCAGAGGATTCGATCAGCCATAAACCGCGCTTCCATGCTGACAACAGGATGCCCCAAGAATAATCCGAGCTGGAGCTTTTACACCCTTTTTACACCCCTGCAATAAAACCCACATGGCTACATGCCGAATGTTCGCCCTTACAGCATCTCCCCTTCACCAAATCGGCCACCATTCAGATAATAGTCTGCTTTCCTGTTCTTGCCACCAAAGTGGATAACCTCACATTTATCCACATTATACTGCTTCTGCCATGCATTTGCCCACTCACCTAACCAAGTCACGTTGCAGCCTCCTTATTTTTATTTTTTATTTATTTTTTCTTCATATTTTAGATACAGCGCGGAAACAGGCCTTTTTTCGGCCCACCAAGTCCGCGCCGCCCAGCGATCCCCGCACATTAACACTATCCTACACACACTAGGGACAATTTTTACATTTACCCAGTCAATTAACCTACAAACCTGTTTATTCACTTAATGCTGGAGTAACTCAGCAGGTCAGGCAGCATCTCGGGAGAGAAGGAATGGGTGACGTTTCGGGCTGAGACGAGAACCTACAAACCTGTACGTCTTTGGAGTATGGGAGGAAACCGAAGATCTCGAAGAAAACCCACGCAGGTCACGGGGAGAACGTACAAACCCCTTACAGTACAGCACCCGTAGTCAGGATCGAACCTGAGTCTCCGGCGCTGCATTCGCTGTAAAGCACCAACTCTACCGCTGCGCTACCGTGCCGCCCATCATCCTATCATCCTAGCATCCTCCTCACAGCTAACACTGCCCCCCAGCTTCGTGTCATCCGCAAACTTGGAGATGTTCAACAGCTGAGGTGTAGCAGAGTCGCCATCAGATTACCCTACAAAACCGATACAATAGGTGTGGCCAGGAGTTTGCGTAAGAATCAAACATGATGCTTAAATTAAGAATAATGTTATTGAGCTTCAAATATTCCCCAGATAGAGGAAAAACATAGACATGTAACACAGTGTGTGGCTGCAAACAAAGACAATTGTGTCAATGTCCCTGCGCTTAACCTGCAAGATTTCAGTGTTATTTACTATCAAAGGGTGCAAATAGTGAACTCCTCAAACACAAAGTGCACCCCATGTTACAGAGAATGATTGCAAGTCGATACTTCTTTGTGCGTGCGCTTTCTCCATCGATGTGCCGGACAATAAGCTCTTTATCCAACTTTGTGGGGAATCTCGACACGAAACGTCACCCATTCCCTCTCTCATAGATGCTGCCTGACCTGCTGAGTTACTCCAGCATTTTGTGATACCTTCGAATTGTACCAGCATCTGCAGTTATTTTCCTACGCCACTGTGACTTGGTACTTGCTGTCTTTTTAAGCGATAGTGGGAGAAAGTGATAGACAATAGATAATAGGTGCAGGAGGAGGCCATTCGGCCCTTCGAGCCCGCACCGCCATTAAATATGATCATGGCTGATCATTCTCAATCAGTACCCCATTCCTGCCTTCTCCCCATACCCCCTGACTCCGCTATCCTTAAGAGCTCTATCCAGCTCTCTCTTGAATGCATTCAGAGAATTGGCCTCCACTGTCTTCTGAGGCAGAGAATTCCACAGATTCACACCTCTCTGACTGAAAAAGTTTTTCCTCTTCTCAGTTCTAAATGGCCTACCCCTTATTCTTAAACTGTGGCCCCTTGTTCTGGACTCCCAACATTGGGAACATGTTTCCTGCCTCTATACGTTTCGATAAGATCTCCTCTCATCCTTCTAAATTCCAGTGTATACAAGCCTAGTCGCTCCGGTCTTTCAACATATGATAGTCCCGCCATTCCGGAAATTAACCTAGTAAACCTACGCTGCACGCCCTCAATAGCAAGAATATCCTTCCTCAAATTTGGAGACCAAAACTGCACACATACTCCAGGTGCGGTCTCACTAGGGCCCTGTACAACTGCAGAAGGACCTCTTTGCTCCTATACTCATCTGATGATCTGTTTCTTGCAGCTCCCCAGTGATTTAACGGGTTGAGTTATTGGCATCGTAGACACAGGTTTACTGCAACAAGGTGCAGGTAATTTCAGTCTGGGGCAAGCACCCAGCAGCACCTCCCACCCTGCCTAGCCCACAAAACAAACCCAGCATCGCTGATTTCTTTAACCAGGTGCTATCGGTTAGTGAAGAAAATCATCCACGCATTCATTTCCTCCCGCCTAGACTACTGCAACTCCCTACACACTGGGATCAGCCAATCATCCCTGTCCCGCCTGCAATTGATCCAAAACGCAGCAGCGAGACTCCTGACGGGTGCCCGTAAAAGGGACCACATCACCCCGATTCTGGCCTCTCTCCATTGGCTCCCAGTACGGTACAGAATCAAATTCAAGCTCCTCCTATTCACATATTGCCCCCCCCCCCCCCCACCCCATATCAAAAATCTTCTAACCCACCACTCTATCTCTAGATCCCTCAGGTCGGCCGACTTGGGGCTACTGACTATCCCGCGGTCTAGGCTTAAGCTCAGGGGTCACCGCGCATTTGCGGCTGCAGCTCCTAGACTGTGGAACAGCATCCCTCTCCCCTTCAGAACTGCCCCCCAACCCCCCACCCCCCCTCCATCGACTCCTTTAAGTCCAGGCTCAAAACCTATTTCTACACCCTAGCGTTTGAGGCCCTCTGAGGGGGCGATGTGAACTGTTTATGTATGTGCTGTTATGTTTGTGTGCCATTGTATGTTCGTTCTTAGTACCTGAACTGATGTACAGCACTTTGGTCAACGTGGGTTGTTTTTAAATGTGCTATACAAATAAAACGGTGCGTTTTAAACTGGTATGTTTATTTTAAAATTATCCCTAAATGCTAGCGTGTGCTAGCACTTAGCAGTAAACCAATGTAGGACCGGGAAACGCTCGTAAAATTAAACTCGAGCGCTACCGGAGCACTATTAAACAGTATACTACTCACCAATATATCAACGTGGCCGATAGAGATCATCAAAGGAGCGCACCGCGGCGGGAGCGCAGGTCCGTGGGAAAGTCGGAAAAAACACCGAGGGAAGCGAGGGGGGATTCGGAACAGGCTGAGAGCCCAAGCCTTACGTCCACCTCTGCCCAGCATACTTCTGGCCAACGTCCAGTCCCTGGAGAACAAGCTGGATGACCTGAGGGCAAGGATCAGATTCCAGAGGGACATAAGGAACTGCAACATCCTTTGTCTGACCGAGACATGGCTGACCCCGCTGGTGCCTAACCAGGTGATCTGCCCATCCGAGTCCTTCACTGTTTTCCGGGCGGATAGAACGGAAGAATCCGGGAAATCCAAGGGCGGAGGAGTCTGCTTCTTGACCAACAATAACTGGTGCAATCCTGGAAATATTAAGACGCTTTCTCGTTTCTGCTCGCCGGACCTGGAACATCTAACTATCTCATGCCGACCATTCTACCTTCCCCGGGAGTTCAGCTCGGTGATCATCACAGCCGTCTATATCCCACCGCATTCGGACACCGACGTGGCACTGTCGACCCTACACGATGTGTTGTGTCGACACCAAAACAAGAACCCTGATGCGGCTGTGCTGGTGGCTGGAGATTTCAATAGGGGAAATCTCAAAAAGGTCATGCCCAACTTCTACCAACACATCACGTGTGTCACCAGGGGGGATAGAACTTTGGACCACTGCTACACGCCGTTCAGGAAAGGCTACAAGGCCGTTTCTCTCCCCCCTTTTGGAAAGTCTGACCATGCTGCCATTTTCCTGCTGCCGGAGTATAAACAACGGATAGTACAGGAAGCGACAGTGACAAGGGACGTAAAGCGGTGGGCTGACCATTCAGAGGCCATGCTGCAAGATGCACTGAGCGATGTCGACTGGAACATATTCCAAGCAAGTTCCAGAGACGTCAGTGAGTTTACGGAAGCGGTTACGGACTTCATTGCCACAATAGCCGATACCATCATCCCCACGGTAAGGGTCAGTATCTTCCCTAACCAAAAACCCTGGGTGGACAGGTCTATTCGCGTGGCCTTGAATGCTCGCACCGCTGCTTACAACTCTGTATATTCTATAAGGCAGTGAAGGATGCAAAAAGGAGGTACCGGGACAAGATGGAGTCACAGATGGAGCAGTAGGACACCAGGCGCCTTTGGCAGGGGCTACGGACAATAACTAGCTACAGGTCCAGCACCCCCTCAACCGGAAGTGCCGGCTCCTCCTTAGCTGATGAACTGAACTCTTTTTATGCACGGTTTGAGACGGGTAACACCCCCAGCTCGCCGTCTAAAAACAGCACCGAGGCTGGCTAGCGAGGCTGGAGGGGGATCCACCGCCGGGGATGTGCACACATTCTCGGTGTCCGAGCATGAGGTGAGGTGAGGTGGGCTCTGATGCGTGTGAACACGAGGGAAGCTGGAGGCCCAGATGGTATATCTGGGCGAGTGCTAAAGTCTTGTGCTACTCAGCTTGCTCCAGTGCTCACCACAATATTCAACCTCTCATTGGCCAAGTCCGTGGTCCCTGCATGCTTCAAAAGATCGATCATTGTACCGGTGCCAAAGAATGCCTCTCCAGCGTGTTTAAATGACTACCGACCGGTGGCCCTCACCTCGGTTGTCATGAAATGCTTTGAGAGGCTAGTCAAGAAGCACATCTGCGCCCTCCTTCCTCGCAATATGTACCCACTACAGTTCGCATACCGTCCGAACAGGTCCACGGATGATGCGGTCTCCCAGGTTCTACACACCGCTCTCTCTCATCTGGACAGCCAGAGGGCTATGTGAGGATGCTGTTCATTGACTTTAGTTCAGCATTCAACACAATAGTCCCCAGCAGACTGCTTGAGAAGCTGCTGGAACTGGGGCTTAGCACCCCTCTGTGTGCCTGGGTCCTGGACTTTCTCACCGCCAGGCCCCAAGTGGTCAGGATGGGGGAACACACATCTAACTCCCTCACCCTGAACATAGGATCCCCCAGGGCTGCGTCCTTAGCCCCCTACTGTACTCCCTGTACACACATAACTATGGGGCCAGGTTCAGCTCGAACTCCATCATCAAGTTTGCTGATGACACTGTGGTGGTGGGCCGGATCTCCAACAACGATGAGAAGGCCTACCGGGAGGAGGTGGCTGATCTGGCACTCTGGTGTCAGGACAATAGCCTCCTCTTGAATGTCACTAAAACGAAGGAGCTGATTGTGGACTTTAGAACGGCTAAACATCCAAGGACGTACATGCCACTGGAGATAAATGGGGCTACTGTGGATAGGGTGAGCAGTTTTAAATACTTGGGGGTCCGCATCACAGAGGATCTGACATGGGCAACGCACATTGCCGCACGGGTGGGTAAGGCAAAGCAGCGCCTTTACCACCTTAGACAGCTGAGGAAATTCAGAGTGTCTCTGAGGATCCTTCATTGCTTCTACTCTGGGGCTGTAGAGAGCATCCTGTCCGGCAACATTACAGTCTGGTTTGGGAACAGCTCTGCCCAGGACAGGATGGCCCTGCAGAGAGCAGTGCGTTCGGCAGAACGCACCATGGGAACTACACTCGTCCCCCTGCAGGACCTATACATCAGGAGGTGCAGATCCAGAGCAAGCAAGATTATGAGGGACCCCTGCCACCCCAGTAACGGACTGTTCCAGATGCTACGGTCAGGCAAACGCCTCCGCTGTCATGCTGTGAAAACGGAGAGGATGAGACGGACTTTCTTCCCACAGGCCATCAGGACTGTCAACTTTTATAACTCCAGAGACTCATTTTTTGTCTACACTATAGTAACTTATTAACTTTATTTCTATGCTATGTAACTGTAATTCTTTTTTGTGCACAATCCGCAGTTATTGCCACTTTCATTTCACTGCACATCGTGTATGTGTATGTGACAAATAAACTTGACTTGACTAGTGAATGTCATTAGTAAGGATCCACTAGATTCCGCAAACTATCTAATTACTTCCTTTTCATCATGGAATAGATTGAAGACTGTGGTTTCTTAAATTAAGAACAATGCTTTTGCAGTGGTCTCGTAAGAGAAGGGAGATTCGGACTGCTGTGAGTAGTTTGGGAACGGATCCTGACAAGTTGAAAGTCAAGGTGGACAAAGAGATGCAAGTTTTTAAGGTATCATACCGGGGACAGTGCTTATGTTCAGATGATCTTTTCAATGCAGAAAATGCAATTATTTCTTTTTGTCAAAGACAAGAATATAAGGATGAGCTATCAGCATTATAAGCTGGTGAGCATGGTGTTAAAAGAAGTAGTCATTTATACAGGCTTGACCCGATGCTGGATAAAAGGCTTCTGAGAGTAGGGGGTCGCCTAAGTAAACTATCGATGCCTGAAGAAGCTAAGCATCCTATTATTCTCTCAAATGACTTTTATATTTCAACATTGCTGTTACGGCATATTCATGAACAGATCGGACATGGAGGAAGAAATCACATGTTGTCGAGACTTCGTGGGAAATATTGGGTTGTCAAAGGTAACTCCGCTGCAAGAAAGGTTATAAAGAATTGTGTTGCATGCCAGCGTCAGCGAGGAAGATTTGGTGAACAAAAGATGGCAGACTTGCCTCTGGAAAGGATTCGACCTGATAATCCTCCATTTACTGAGGTAGGAGTTGATTATTTCGGTCCTATCGAGGTTAAGAGAGGACGATGTCTGGTGAAAAGGAATGGTGTGATCTTCACTTGAATGGCAGGTAGAGCGGTGCATCTTGAGATGGCATGTACACTGGACACAGATTCCTGTATTCACGCACTGCGAAGATTTATTTGTCGACGAGGTCAGGTTCTTTCAATAAGATCTGATAATGGTACAAATTTTGTTGGAGCAGAAAGGGAGTTGAGAGAAGCGCTTAAAGGCTTGAATCAGAACAAGATCCAGAATGATATGCTTCGGCAAGGCATACGATGGTACTTTAATCCCCCAGCGAGATCCCACCATGGTGGTGTTTGGGAACGATTGATTCGTATGATCCGAAATGTGCTGCGTTCGGTTCTTAAACAACAGACTATGGATGAAGAAGGATTGCAAACCTTGTTTTGTGAAATTGAGGCAATTTTGAATGACCGACCTATCACCAAGAGTTTTGATGACCCGAACGACTTGGAAGCGCTTACTCCAAATCATATTCTTTTATTGAAAACTAGGCCAGTGCTACCACCTGGGCTCTTTGCAAAGGACGATTTGTATGTTAGACGCAGATGGAGGCAGGTGCAGTATATGGCGGACCTTTTTTGGAAACGGTGGACACGAGAATATTTACCTTTAATTCAGGAACATCAACGATGGTTGAGAGTGAGAAGAAATTTTATTCCAGGTGATATCGTTTTGGTGGTTGATTCTTCTGCACCACGAGGTTCTTGGTTGATGGGCAGGATACTGGAGATTATGCCGGATGTTAAAGGTTTTGTGCGTACGGTACGACTTCAAACTAAGGACAATATTTTGGTAAGACCAATGACCAAGATATGCCTGCTTCTGGAAGGTGAAGGAGAAGATTGAAGAATTGCGAAATAAATTTGTACGCTGATGTATATGCAATGCTTTTGTTTTGTTATTGGATGAACAGTAAGCTTTTATAGCTCCTTTGATATCTATTAGTAATTGCTTCGTTATATACGCAGAACAATTAGGGGCCGGTATGTGGGAGCCATTTATGCTTAATTCAGTTATTGTCATTGTGTTATGACTATGTTTTAATATTTCTAGTTTATGTCTTTTTTGCCTGCTTGTGGGTGTGACTTAATGCGTAATTGGGAGTGTCTAGATGGGAGGAGGCTATTGTGTTGACAGAGGTTGTGGGTCAGTTTAGACTCGGAGGATGGTGATCATACAGTTCTTTACCACGCGCTCGTACCATGCGCTCGCACCAGCTATATTTGTAAGAACCACACGGTAATAACTGCAAGAATTTATAGATATTGTTTGAAGAAAGTTGATAAAGTACGGAAACTGATGAATTACTCTATGTTTTGTGCTACTTTAATAAATCCAATTAATGAAGAAAAGAAGTTTGGAAGATTCGTTTTGTCATATCAGGGTGCGACGTGTGCGTAAGGTATAACCACATTTCATCCCCGAGAAGTAATGGCTATCAAAGTGGGATTTCGAGATGGTATAGAAACTGCCATTACAACCATGTTTAAAAGGCATTTGAGCAGGTACAGGGATGGGAAAGGTTTAGAGCGAAAGGGGCCAGACGCGAGCTGCTGGGACAAGTGTAGATGGGGCATATTGGTCGACACGAGCAAGTTGGGCCGAAAGACCTGCGTCCGTGCAGTTGGACTCGATGATAAATGGTCGGGGCCCGGTGCTAACGAGGCCTCGGGTGTAACTGAGAAGGCGTTGGGCAGTGGAACCCGCCGCCCGCATCTCCGATCCCAGCCCGGGATCAGGGTGGACGGAGACCTCTCTCCGGTCTTATTTTAATCCACAACAGTGCACCTGTCTCTCGTGCGCCAGTCTTCAGCCCAATCTATATTTGGAGACGCGGCGCATCGCTTGATAAATTGTGTTATAGGATCCATTAACCTTTGTGCCAGAGTATTTATGTTTGTCCGCTCACGAGTGACAGTGGGGGACGGTGAACATTCCGCATCGAAAGCCTGGGATCGAATTTGTTGACTTTCCAACGTCAGTGCAGGTCATTTTCCATCATATTCCCCTTGTTGGAGTCACAGAGTGATGCAGCGTGGAACCAGGCCCTTCGGCCCAACTTTACTCGCCACCTGGCCACCTGGTTGCGTCTCTGTTGAAATCGGTGTGGTCTTTGCTCCTCCCACTGACCGCCACAGATGGGAAGATCATTGGCCCCCATTGCTCCGTATCCGAAATTGGACCCCTCTGTCAAATCTCCCGACAGCCTCTATCTATGTTCCCCGGAGAAGCAAACACTCTTCTCCGGTCTTATCCTGAACCTGATCCCCGTAATCTCCAAAACCTTTCCAGCAAATATCTCCTGCAACTTCCCGAAGCCTCCCGATTCATTCCTTGTGTTTGGTGAAGGGAAATAGACCAGATTCTCCAGTCGGGGTCCTAACCTGTGCTTCTCATCCCTAGGGCAGCGTTCACCAAGATTTGTGGAGCTTTGGAGAACCGCTCATCCAACACTCTTCTCCTCAGACGGCCAAACTTTGTGCAGGCGCGCAGTAGAAGCTGGTGGATTTCACCATCGATGTCTGCTTTCGTCTGGGAAGAGGGGCGCCGGCCAGAGGACCCGAGGGTCTCCATCATGACGACCATTTTAAAGAAATGGGACAAATCCACCTGCGGCGCCAACAGAGGTGGTTCCCCTGCGGTCAACCACAGGGCAAGTGGTTCACGGGTCCCCCTCAACCACCACCTCCCTGTCACTGAAAACCTACCACTGTTGAAGGTGGAGGAAATGCAGTCGCCAATTGGTAGAAAGGACAACTCAAAAACACAGTTCAAAAGATTAAGGGGTGGTACCGGTAGAGTTGCTGCCTCACAGCGCCAGAGATCTGGGTTCCATCAGGACTACGGGTGCTGTCTGTACAGAGTTTGTACGTTCTCCCCGTGAGCTGCGTGTTCTGTGGTTTCCTCTCACACTCCAAAGAGGTATAGATTTGTAGGTCAATTGGCTTGGTAAAGTGCAAATTGTCCCTAGTGTGTGTAGGGTAGTGTTAATGTGCGGGGATCGCTGGTCGGTGCGGACTCGGTGGGCCGAGGGGCCTGTTTCCGCGCTGTATCTCCAATCTAAACTAAAGCAAACTAAACTGCTGTCTCCCCGTTCAGTAGATTTCAAAAGAATTCAAAAGCAAGCTGCACAGTTCAAGTAAGTTTGAGTTTATTTCAATGACAGTATTGGAAGCAACAATGCACATCATTCAAATAAACGCAAACTTTCAATTAGCTTGTCGTGTGTGTCAATGGTTGTGTACATTTTCCAAATCACTGAAGTAACATGAACTGTATCTATTACATTGAACTAGTCATTGAACGGAGTTAATAATACCGTAACGACTTTTGACGAGAAGGGTCCAATTCCATTACATTTTTAAAATATTTTCACAAAAGTAATTTCTGTTCCGTTGCCGGACGCGGTTAGCGCGTTAAAATGAACGGATCGGCAGCTCTGATTCCACTTGCTGTTTATTTCACTCTTCCCGCATTTACATTCCCCCTAGTTTTATTTCCGCGCTCACTAGGGTTTTACGACGCAAATGGTAGCCGTTCAGCGCCGACCTGTTGTCCACCGGGTTTCTGCCCCACAGCCCCTGAGCCCCGCTCCTGACGCCGGTCCCGGGACCCGATCCTTTTACACACCCGGAGCGGAACCGGAACAGATTCTCAGCCAGTTTCCATGCCCAGAAGGCACGAAGAAAGGATAAAGTTTCTCCATGAATTTATTCCCAGTGACGGTGTGGAGATGGGACTTGGTGTCCGCGTCGTAAAATGAAACTGTCCCGGACTCGTAACTGAGATAAACTCCCACCCTCCCGGGGATGGGACGGGCGGGGAGACGGGATGGAGGGGAGGTGAGTGCATCAATCCCGTCATACCACCGCCTGATGCTCCAGACTCCAGTCTCCGGGGTCAGTGTGACCCATTCCTTCCTCTCCACAGACTCTGCGGCGACTCCCAGACTCCACCACAAACTCCCCGCCAACTCCACCTCCCAGTAATGTCTCCCCGATGTGAATCCCTCCGATCCCAGCACACACCCACTGACTATAAACCTCTTCCCGGTGTCAGGGAGAGTCCTCCGGATCCCGGTCCATCTCACCCTCTTCCGATCCTCAGACACCTCGAGCCCCGGACCCGCTGTTTCCACATCCAGAGTGACGGAGACTGGGGGGAGAAGCAGAGAATCAGAGAGTCCCCGGGAGTCGGGGGGAGACTCGGGCAGCGCGGCCCCGGGACCGGGGGAGAGGCCGCTCGGCCTCAGGCACAGGCGGGCGGACAACTGAAACCTTGCCCGGGGTTTCACCCCGACCACAGCGGGTGGGCAACAGACATCTCCCCCGGAGTTTATATCCGTGGATGGAGAGGGGAATTTCCTGAGGTGAGGAGGGTGGACGAGTGCAGAGAGTGAGGAGGATTGCGAGATTGCGGTGGGGATGGGGGAATGAAGAGGGTTATTCAATAGACAATAGACAATAGGTGCAGGAGTAGGCCATTCAGCCCTTCGAGCCAGCACCGCCATTCAATGCGATCATGGCTGATCACTCTCAATCAGTACCCCGTTCCTGCCTTCTCCCCATACCCCCTCACTCCGCTATCCTTAAGAGCTCTATCCAGCTCTCTCTTGAAAGCATCCAACGAACTGGCCTCCACTGCCTTCTGAGGCAGAGAATTCCACACCTTCACCACTCTCTGACTGAAAAAGTTCTTCCTCATCTCCGTTCTAAATGGCCTACCCCTTATTCTTAAACTGTGGCCCCTTGTTCTGGACTCCCCCAACATTGGGAACATGTTTCCTGCCTCTAATGTGTCCAATCCTATAATTATCTTATATGTTTCAATAAGATCCCCCCTCATCCTTCTAAATTCCAGTGTATACAAGCCCAATCGCTTTCAAACTAGCCTTTCAACTTACGACAGTCCGGGAATTAACCCAGTGAACCTACGCTGCACGCCCTCCATAGCAAGAATATCCTTCCTCAAATTTGGAGACCAAAACTGCACACAGTACACCAGGTGCGGCCCGGTACAACTGTAGAAGGACCTCTTTGCTCCTATACTCAACTCCTCTTGTTATGAATGCCAACATTCCATTGGCTTTCTTCACTGCCTGCTGTACCTGCATGCTTCCTTTCATTGACTGATTCACTAGGACACCCAGATCTCGTTGAACTCCCCCTCCTCCTAACTTGACACCATTCAGATAATAATCTGCCTTTCTCTTCTTACTTCCAAAGTGAATAACCTCACACTTATCTACATTAAACTGCATCTGCCATGTATCCGCCCACTCACACAACCTGTTCAAGTCACCCTGCAGCCTTATTGCATCTTCCTCACAATTCACACTACCCCCCAGCTTAGTATCATCTGCAAATTTGCTAATGGTACTTTTAATCCCTTCGTCTAAGTCATTAATGTATATCGTAAATAGCTGGGGTCCCAGCACCGAACCTTGCGGCACCCTACTGGTCACTGCCTGCCATTCCGAAAGGGACCCATTTATCCCCACTCTTTGCTTTCTGTCTGTCAACCAATTTTCTATCCATGTCAGTACCCTACCCCCAATACCATGTGCCCTAATTTTGCCCACTAATCTCCTATGTGGGACCTTGTCGAAGGCTTTCTGAAAGTCGAGGTACACCACATCCACTGACTCTCCCCTGTCAATTTTCCTAGTTACATCCTCAAAAAATTCCAGTATTCAGATATGGAGGCAGTTTGGAGCAAGAGGAGATTGAGGTGAGCGGTAATTTGAGGTTGTTAAAGAGGAGGTAGAGGTGTGGGGTGGAATTGCCATGATCATAGTGAATGGGGGGAGACGTGAGGGGCCAAATGACCTGCCCCTGTTTCTTTGAGTGGATGATGAGAGAGAGGGAGGGGTGGCTTGGACCGTGGAAGGAAGCAGAGGTTGAATGATCAGGTGTTGGACAGAATGGGTGGAGGACTTGTGGTTGTGGGGTCGTTGAAAGAGAGCGCATTCACGGGTGGATTTGTTGGGTGTGCACAACTAACACACTGATCTCATTGTGAACCAATATATGAACTTCACTGAGGGACTTGACAATGTTCCGCGTGTAAGGCTGGTCCAGAAAGCGAAGGCAGGTGGGAGCCAAAGCGAGCTGGTGAAATGGATCCACAATTGGCTTGGTGGTTGGAGGTAGAAGGTAGCAGTAGAAGGGTGATTTTTCTGTTTGGAGGTCTGTGACTGGTGGTGTGCAGCAGAGATCGGTGCTGCAACCTTTGTTGCTTATGTTATATGATCATAACTGCAGATGCTGGTACAGATGATGCCGATGCTGCAGATGCGTTGTTGCTTATGTTATATGTTCATGAATTGGATGTGAATGTGGGAGGTGTGATTAGCAAGTTTGTGGAGGAAGCAAAAATTGTGGATAGTGGGGAAGGTTGTCAAAGTCTGCAGCAGGATGCTGGGTAATTATCTAAACCTTATTCGCATGCAGCGATATCAAATCACGAGAGTGTAGGTTTATATTGAGAGAAAATAATTTAAAAGTATATCTGAGATTTAGGTTTTAATAGATCAAGTGGACCCGTTGGGCCCAAACCTCTCCTGCATTGGTGCAGCACCCTCTCCCCCCCTCTCACCTTCCCTCCCCTCTCCCTCAACCCCACTTTTTTCATCCCTCCCTCCCTCCTCCACCCTCGCTCCCTAGGAGATAGATTTAAAATTTAAAATGCGAATAACTTAAAAAATATAACACTGATTTCAATTAAACTTCTTCCATTAGCACCAAAAGGATGGCGCTGAGTAAGGAGGGCTGAAAATTGTCGCGCTATCGTGTACTGTTTTGGCTGTAGTTCAGGAACAAACGAACAAACGAGAGGTTTAGTACTTGGATTTACACAGAGAGTGGGTGATATCTGGAACATGCGACAGAGCAGGAGGTGGAGTGAGATATAATCACTATATTTGAGGCACTTAAATAGGTGAGGTGCAGAAGAATGCCAATGTAATGTGGGCAAATCGATTAGTATAGCTGGGAAAAAGTTGCTCATGGACACGAAGGCCGGACTCTGTAATGTACAACCATGGCTCTCAGGTCCCAGAGCACTGAATAGACAATAGATAATAGGTGCAGCAGGAGGCCATTCGGCCCTTCGAGCCAGCACCGCCATTCAATATGATCATGGCTGATCATTCTCAATCAGTACCCCGTTCCTGCCTTCTCCCCATAACCCCTGACTCCACTATCCTCAAGAGCTCTATCCAGCTCTCTCTTGAATGCATTCAGAGAATTGGCCTCCACTGCCCACTGAGGCAGAGAATTCCACAGATTCACAACTTTCTGACTGAAAAAGTTTTTCCTCATCTCAGTTCTAAATGGCCTACCCCTTATTCTTAAACTGTGGCCCCTTGTTCTGGACTCCCCCAACATTGGGAACATGTCTCCTGCCTTTAACGTGTCCAACCCCTTAATAATCTTATACGTTTCGATAAGATCTCCTCTCATCCTTCTAAATTCCAGTGTATACAAGCCTAGTCACTCCAGTCTTTCAACATATGATAGTCCCGCCATTCCGGAAATTTGGAGACCAAAACTGCACTCAGTACTCCAGGTGCGGTCTCACTCGGGCCCTGTTTAACTGCAGAAAGACCTCTTTGCACCTATACTCAACTCCTCTTGTTATGAAGGCCAACATTCCATTGGCTTTCTTCACTGCCTGCTGTACCTGCATGCTTCCTTTCAGTGACTGATGCACTAAGACACCCAGATCGCGTTGTACGTCCCCTGTTCCTAACTTGACACCATTCAGATAATACTCTGCCTTCCTATTCTTACCACCAAAGTGGATAACCTCACCCTTTCCACATTAAACTGCATCTGCCATGCATCCGCCCACTCACACAATCTGTCCAAGTCACCCTACAACCTCATAGCATCATCCTCACAGTTCACACTACCACCCAGCTTTGTATCATCTGCAGATTTGCTAATGGTACTTTTAATGACTGAGTTTCCACAGCCACTGGTGCAGGGTCGTTCCCCAATATCTGCGTGCAGTAATGTCTCCTTATCTCTGTCCTACGTGCAACAGCCCACTTTCTGAGAGGGTGCCTGCTCTCTAGACATCCCTCAGACACGGGACACATCCTCCCTGCATCCAGCCCACTGAGCCCTGTAAGAACTATGTGTTTCACTGAGATCTCCTCCAATATACCTGAATTCTCTAGTAAACGGGCCTAGTCTACTCAATCTCACCCCATACAGCAAACTCATTGTCCCTGAGACAAGTATTGTAAATCTTTGCCGCATTCAACTATGTGTAAGGTTTATTGTGCTGTAGGTATGAAGAAACTAAAGATCACAAGAAAATAGCAGGAGGAGTAGACTACACTCCTCAGGCTGGCTCCGCCATTCAATGTGATCCTGACTGATCTAAGATGGCACCAATTCCTGTTCTATGTGAGTTTTCCATAACCACCAATTTCTCGATCTTTCAAATATCCATCTGTGTTAACTTTGCCTATTGCCAATAATCTGACCTATCACTTCCTCCGAGGGCAGAACATTTCAGATGTTCACTGCTGTTTATGTTATATTTCTAAGGCTTGGATGTGAATGTAGGAGGTATGATTAACAATTTGATAGCAGCAACCTCTATGGTCGGCTGACCAGGAAGGCTGGAACGTATGGAATCCAGGGTAGTTACCCAATGGGTAAACATGTGGCCTGAAGGTGGGAGGCAGAGTTGTTTTTCAGACTGGAGGCCTGTCGCAAGTGGTGTACCACAATGCTCAATGCTGAGTCCACTGTTGGTCCCTATTTATACAAATGATTAGATAAATGATGTGTATGTGAGTGGCATGGCAAGCAGGTTTGTGGATGAGACTAATATTCATGAGACATCATGGAGAGTGAAGAAGGTTGTCTAAGATTAAACTGGTCAAAATGAACTGGGCCAACAGACTGAGGAATGGGAGATGCAGTCTTCTAAACTTCGAGGGTATCGGTTTAAGTTGTGAAACAACTAAAAAAAAAATTTTTTTATTAAATAAAAAAATAAAAAATAAACAAGAAGAGAGGAAACTGGACAGGTTTTACCTCGCTTAATGACAGATGTTTCTCTCCACAGCGTGTTCATCAAAAAGTGGTGATCGAATTTTTCAATCAGCAAGGCACCGTCTGTCACTGTGAGTGCTCTATCTTCATCACTAACCCTGCAAGTATTTAGGTGCTGGTTATAAACTGAGCCGCAACAATTTCTTTGAGCTGTTACACACAAATATGCAGTGTTTAAGTCAAGAGCATGTCCTACCTCCTCTTCCCACCAGCTTCCTCCTGCAAGAAATAAAACACAAATCTGAGTAGACTGACACGGGACATCCACATCCCGACAACAGGAGTTTCACACAAATCACAACAAGCCCCAGAAATGTTCCATTGCCCAGCATTTATTGTCATCGTCACAGAGACAAATATTGGACATTGCCCTAGAGATTCTACAAGTGTATTAATAGCAAAATAATAACTAGGGGGAGAATAGGTCCCTTTAAGAGCAAAGGGATACAGGATAGGATAGGTCCCCTTAAGTCCTGGCGACCTTAAGGCATGTTAAGGTGGATAAATCACAGGGGTTGATTAAGTGTATCCGAAAGCAAGCCTTCAACAGATCGGTTTAACGCCACGTAATTCTTTCCCACTAAAGAGGAACATATGACAAACTTTCCACATGATCTTTTGATTCCTGGAGATTTTCCATCTTTTCGGGGAAATATCAAACATTCGCTATCTCAGTGACAGGATCACAGTAACTCATCCCAAGGAGACCGCAGGCAGTGTAGAGATCCCGCAGATTATGCGGGAGGCCATTTAGTTTGGGAACAACAGCAGCACAGCTCTGGAACAGACGGGGCATTTACCCAATTCTCAATTACTGTCAAATGCAGCATTCCCGACCCGAAACATCACCCATTCCCTCTCTCCTAGATGCTGCCTGGCCTGCTGAGTTACTCCAGCATTTTGTGATACCTTCGATTTATTTCAGAAATATCCCCCACCATTTTGTGACTGTGCACTTTCACTTTGCCAAACTGTAGTGTTACCCCTCACCTTCAGAAACATGACACTATCCTTTTGATCCATCTGTTGCTGCAACTTTAAGAGTTCCTCCTCAATGGAATTTAAATTATCTTCAATCTCTTCAAGTTTTTTCTCCATTGCATTTAGAAGCTTCTTCGCTTCCTCCCGGATATCTGCCAGTACGTGCTGCTCTTTGTCAGTGAGAATCTGGTGCAGTTCAGCAAACTGGGATGTGATCTTAGACTGAAGGTCATGTGACTGTTCCTATGAAATGAAAGGTGAAGATCAATATATAATGTCACTGATTGTGTTTCCTCACGACTATCACCGCGACATTTGTCCTGTGCATTTTTATTTGCTTTGGCAATTCAATAGTTTGTCTAAATGTTTCTGAAATGTCGTGAGGGTAATCGTATAACCCATCAATCCTCTACCCCCAATACAATTCCCCGCCGCCTATTCATTTTCACGTGCCCATTCATTCCCATTTATCCGCCCACCACCCACTTTCCCAAGGATAATTTACAGTCGCCCATTGACCATTGAACCAGCGTGTACCTCGAGCAGCACACGTGGTCAGGATCGAACTCGCTCACCAGAACTAGGAGACAGCAGCACTACTTGTGTCACTGCGCTACCCTCTTATTACACGCATCACATGGATCAAATCTACACAAGATCAGGGAATCAAAACTGGAAAGCCTCACCAGAACTCCAGAAAGCTTCTCTATCTGTTGCTGCTCCATTTGCTGGATCTCTGATTTATATTTTGTGAGGGACTGGATGGAAGATTTCACCTGATCCTGGAATTGTGTTTGGGAATCAGAAAATTAAATTGTTGAACAGTAAAAATGGAATTAAAATGATGTTATTAAAATCGGGTTGCTTTTACCTTAAAGATTTCAACAGCTTCATCTACCGGCATGAAGCGGTGATCTCTGTGTTCCCGTGCATCTCGACAAACCAGGCAGATCAGCTTCTTGTCAGTTTCACAAAACAACTTCATTTCTTCCTGATGTTTCTCGCAGTGAAGTTTACTTTCCTTCCCTGGAAAATGTTCCCGATTCAGGCTCAGTGTTCGAGCTTTCTCAGTCAGTCTCGCCAAGGCCCGATTCACCCTGAGGGTGCGGTGCGTAAACACCTCTCTACATTCCGGGCAGGAGTTTCTCCCCTCCCTGTCCCAACTCTGTGTGATACAGGAGCGGCAGAAGTTGTGCCCGCACTCCAGTGTAACCGGATCGGTGAAGAAATCCAGGCAGATGGGACAAACTGCCTCCTCCGTTAAACTCTCGACCTGGTCTTTCGAAGACATTTTTTAACTCCGCCACTTCCTGGTTCAAAACGCGTTCCCTTTCGCGCAGCTGCTGAACCCTTGCAGTATCGGGGCACGGCTGAAGGGAGGCGGAGCTCAGCCCCGTCAATCACAGCCCTGACCAGCCCGTGGATGTTATATGCAATAAGCTGCCTGTAAATTTAATTCCCTTAAACTAAATACATCAGTGTTTCCCATCGTCAATTGTTCATTATATTAGGCTGCACAATGATATTATTTCTACAGCAAACACTGTTATTTTATTTAACAGTCTCATGTGCAAACTTGAATTCAACTCAATGAGCCAATTATACTCGATTGTCACATGAACCATGGGACCGTGAAATGCTTTGCTTTTGCATGCAATCCGGTAAAATACAGACCTCCCCCAGGCAGTACAGAGAGAGTCGCCACGTTTCTGGGGCTGAGAAAGTTGCGGGATGTTTATGGAACTGTCTATATTTCCCCGCAGCGGCGAACCAGGTCCCGCCGCACGAGGCAGCAGGCGCCCCCGCGCCGCCCCCCTTCCTTCTCGACTCCGACGAGACGACATGGATTTAGCACAGTGGGGGCAAATTTCAAGGGTCATGTTTTATCACACAGGGTGGTGGGTGCCTGGAACGTGCTGCTGGAGTGGTGGCATGGCATAGTCTGATGTGAGCTGAAGGGACAGATCTAGTTCTTTGTGACCATCAACTAAACCGACAGGTTCATTACAGCTCCCATTCCCAGCTCCCCCCCACAACCATTAGGTTCTTGGACCGACCTGCAGTGCCCGCGTTTGGCCCATATCCCTCCAAACCAGCCCTATCCATGTATCTGTCCAACTGCTTCGTAAATGTTGTGATAGTCCCTGCCCAACTACCTCCTACTGGATAATCTAGATAGAGAAAAAATGTTCCCTACGTTGGGGGAGTACAGAACCAGGGGCCACAGCCAAAGAATAAAGGGGAGGCCATTTGAAACTGAGGTGAGAAGTGACTTATTCATCCAGAGAGTTGTGAATTTGTGGGATTCTCCGCCACAGAAGGCAGTGGAGGCCAATTGACTGGATGAATTTAAAAGAGAATTAAATGGAGCTCTGCGGGCTAGTGGAATCAAAGGATATGCGGAGAAGGCAGGCACAGGTTACTGATTGTGGATGATCATCCATGATTACAATGAAAATGTGGTTCTGGCTCGAAGGGCCAAATGGCCTCCTCCTGCGCCGATTTTCTGTTTCTATGTAACAGTCCGCAGTCGAGGTCAGGGTCGAACCCGGGTCCCTGGCCCTGTGAGGCACCGGCTCTTCCCGCTGCTCCACAGTACCTCAGAAATATTAAGTCTTCTCTTTCCAAATACCGTATACTGCCCGACCTGCTGAATGCCACCAAGGCTTTCTGGGGTTTTTTCTTGGCAGTTTACGGGCAGACTCACATTCCAATTGACCATTGAACTGGAAAATCTAAAATAAAAACGCAGATGCTGAAAATCCTAAATGAAGACGTACAGTAAGATGCAAGAAATAGTCAGTAGGCCGGTTAGCTTATGTAGAGAAAGAAACGGAGTTAATGATCTGAAATGTAAGGTCTGTTTCACCTTGCTGTTGCTGCCTGACCTGCTGTGTGTTTGGAGCGTTTTTTGCTTCTATTCCACATTTTGAAGCCTCAACGTTTTAAGCCATGCATTTGGTTTGGGCCGCAGGTGTGGTAACAGGTCACAAAAGTCACTTATTAAATCATATTCCCGCTGTTTATCACCCACACTCTATACAACAGGGGCTACTTCACAGGAGCCAACTAATCTGCAGTAGCAGCAGCAGCAAGCAGCAGCAAGAGCAAGCAGCAGCAGTAGCAAGCAGCAGCAAGCAGCAGCAAGCAGCACCAAGCTGTGTTGCTTGGGAAGTAGTGTGTGGATAGTAAGGAGTAAGACCTGTGTGATCTCCCGGACTAGTTTCGATCGCCTAGCTTGGGGTCGGAGAGGAATTTCCCGGATTTTTTCCCAAATTGGCCTGGGTTTTTTATCCGGTTTTTCGCCTCTCCCAGGAGATCACTCAGTTCTTTTGGGTGGGCGGTTGGAGCGGTTGGAGTAGCGGCCGGGCGGTAGGTTTAGTAACCGAGCGCGGGGCTTTGTTTGGAGAGTATGACTGCCAGGGCAGTTTTTTGTTCTGGGTGTCAGATGTGGGGAATCTGGGAGTCTGATAGTCTTCCAGACATCCACATCTGCGCCAGGTGTGACGAGATGGGGCTCCTAACGGTCCGTATTAGGAACCTGGAGCGGCAGATTGATGACCTCCGTCTGATCAGGGAGAGTGAGGAGGTTATAGATAGGAGTTACAGGGAGGTGGTCACTCCTAGACCACGGGAGGTAGACAAGTGGGTCACTGTTAGGGGGGGGCAAGGAACAGAGGCAGGGACTAGGGAGTACCCCGGTGGCTGTACCCCTTGGAAATAAGTACTCCTGTTTAAGTACTGTTGGGGGGGACAGCCTACCTGGGGGCAACGACGGTGCCCGGGCCTCTGGCAAGGAGTCCGGCCCTGTTGCTCAGAAGGGTAGGGAAAGGAAGAGGAGAGCAGTAGTAATAGGGGACTCTATAGTGAGGGGGTCAGATAGGCGTTTCTGTGGACGCAGTCGGGAGACCCGGATGGTGGTTTGCCTCCCTGGTGCCGGTGTCCGGGATGTGTCTGAGCGTGTCCAGGATATCCTGAAAGGGGAGGGAGAGGAGCCAGAGGTCGTGGTACATATAGGTACCAACAATATAGGTAGGATAAGGGAAGAGGTCCTGAAAGGAGAATTCAGGGGGCTAGGAAGAGAGTTAAAAAAAAGGACTTCCAAAGTAATAATCTCAGGCTTACTGCCTGTGCCACGCGATAGTGAGAATAGGAATGGAGTGAGGTGGAGGATAAATACGTGGCTGAGGAACTGGTGCAGGGAGCAGGGTTTCAAGTTTCTGGATCATTGGGACCTCTTCTGGGGGAAGTATGACCTGTACAAAAAGGACGGGTTGCATCTGAACCCGAGGGGAACCAATATCCTGGCGTGGAGATTTGCTAAAATAACTGCGGAGACTTTAAACTAGTACGGTTGGGGGGAGGGACTCAATCACAGATAGCTAATAGGCAGTGTGTGAGGCAGGAGGCAGAAAAGGGAAACACTCAGACCCAATATGTAGGAGAGAAAGAAGGGAAAAGAAATAAACTGAGAATAAGAAATGATGGGTCCCTTAAATGTGTATATTTTAATGCTAGGAGCATTGTAAGAAAGGTGGATGAGCTTAGAGCCTGGATTGACATCTGGAAGTATGATGTTGTGGCGATCAGTGAAACATGGTTGCAGGAGGGTTGCGATTGGCAATTAAATATTCCAGGATTTCATTGTTTCAGATGTGATAGAATCGGAGGGGCAAGAGGTGGGGGTGTTGCATTGCTTGTCAGGGAGGATATCACAGCAGTGCTTTGGCAGGACAGACTAGAAGGCTCGATTAAGGAGGCTGTTTGGGTGGAACTCAGAAATGAGAAAGGTTTAGCAACACTTATAGGGGTGTATTATAGACCGCCAAATAGGGAACGAGAATTGGAAGAGCAAATATGTAAGGAGATAGCAGATATTAGTAGTAAGCACAGAGTGGTGATTGTGGGTGATTTCAATTTTCCGTATATAGACTGGGAATCACATTCTGTTAAAGGGCTGGATGGTTTGGAGTTTGTAAAATGTGTGCAGGATAGTTTTTTGCAGCAATACGTAGAGGTGCCTACCAGAGAAGGGGCAGTGTTGGACCTACTGTTAGGAAATGAGATGGGTCAGGTGACGGAGGTATGTGTTGAGGAGCACTTTGGGTCTAGTGATCATAATGCCATTAGTTTCAATATCATTATGGAGAAGGTCAAATCTGGACCAAGGGTTGAAATTTTGGATTGGAGAAAGGCTAATTTTGAGGAGATGAGAAAGGATTTAAAAGGAGTGAAATGGAAATTGTTGTTTTATGAAAAGGATATAATAGAGAAATGGAGGATATTTAAAGGTGAAATTTTGAGAGTACAGAGTCTTTATGTCCCTGTTCGGTGGAAAGGAAAGAATAATAATTTGAAAGAACCGTGGTTTTCCAGGGAAATTGGACACTTGGTTCGGAAAAAGAGGGAGATATACAATAAATATAAGCGGCAGGGAGTAAATGAGGTTCTTGAGGAATATAAAGAATGTAAAAGGAATCTTAAAAAGGAAATTAGAAAAGCGAAAAAAAGATATGAGGCTGCTTTGGCAAGTAATGTAAAAGTAAACCCCAAGGGGTTCTACAGATATGTCAATAGCAAAAGGATAGTGAGGGATAAAATTGGTCCATTAGAGAGTCAGAGTGGACAGCTATGTGCTGAGCCGGAAGAAATGGGGGAGATATTAAACAATTTCTTTTCTTCGGTATTTACCGAGGAGAAGGACATTGAATTATGTGAGGTAGGCGAAACAAGTAGAGTAGTGATGGAAATTAGGAGGATTAAAGAAGAGGAGGTACGGACACTTTTGAAGAATATAAAAGTGGATAAGTCTCCAGGTCCTGATAGGATATTCCCTAGGACATTGAGGGAAGTTAGTGCAGAAATTGCAGGGGCTATGACGGAAATATTTCAAACGTCATTAGAAACAGGGATGGTGCCGGAAGATTGGCGCATTGCGCATGTTGTGCCTTTGTTTAAAAAAGGTTCTAAAAGTAAACCTAGCAATTATAGACCTATTAGTTTGACGTCTGTGGTGGGAAAATTAATGGAAAAGATACTTAGGGACAATATATATAATTATTTGGATAATCAAGGCCTGATTAGAAACAGTCAACATGGATTTGTGCCTGGAAGGTCATGTTTGACTAATCTTCTTGAATTTTTTGAAGAGGTTACCAGGGAAATTGATAAGGGCAAGGCTGTGGATGTTGTCTATATGGACTTCAGTAAGGCATTTGACAAGGTTCCACATGGAAGGTTGATTAAGAAGGTTAAATCGTTGGGTATTAATAGTGAGGTTGCAAGATGGATTCAACAATGGCTGAATGGGAGATACCAGAGGGTAACGGTTGACAATTGTATGTCAGGTTGGAGGCCAGTGTCTAGTGGAGTGCCCCAAGGATCTGTGTTGGGTCCACTGTTGTTTGTCATTTACATTAATGATCTGGATGATGGTGTGGCAAATTGGATTAGTAAATATGCAGATGATACTAAGATAGGTGTAGTTGATAGTGAGGTAGATTTTCAAAGTCTACAGAGAGACTTGGGCCTTTTGGAAGGGTGGGCTGAAAGATGGCAGATGGAGTTTAATGCTGATAAGTGTGAGGTGCTGCATTTTGGTAGGACAAATCAAAATAGGACGTACAGGGTAAATGGTAGGGAATTGAGGAATGCAGTGGAACAGAGGGATCTGGGAATAACTGTGCATTGTTCCCTGAAGGTGGAATCTCATGTGGATAGGGTGGTGAAGAAGGCGTTTGGTATGCTTGCCTTTATAAATCAGAGCATCGAGTATAGAAGTTGGGATGTAATGTTGAAATTGTACAGGGCATTGGTGAGGCCGAATCTGGAGTATGGTGTGCAGTTCTGGTCGCCAAATTATAGGAAGGATGTCGACAAAATGGAGAGGGTACAGAGGAGATTTTCTAGAATGTTGCCTGGGTTTCAGCACTTAGGCTACAGAGAGAGGTTAAACAGGTTGGGTCTTTATTCTTTGGAGCGTAGAAGGTTGAGGGGGGACTTGATAGAGGTTTTTAAAATTTTGAGAGGGACGGACAGAGTTGACGTGGTTAGGCTTTTCCCTTTGAGAGTGGGGAAGATTCCAACAAGGGGACATAGCTTCAGAATTGAGGGACAAAGGTTTAGGGGTAACATGAGGGGGAACTTCTTTACTCAGAGGGTTGTGGCTGTATGGAATGGGCTTCCGGTGGAAGTGGTGGAGGCTGGCTCGATTTTATTATTTAAGAGTAAATTGGATAGGTATATGGATAGGAGGGGATTGGAGGGTTATGGTCTGAGTGCAGGTAGATGAGACTAGGTCAGGGAGAATGGTCGGCGTGGACTGGTAGGGCCGGACAGGCCTGTTTCCATGCTGTAGTTGTTATATGTTATATATGTTTGTTATATGTTAAACCCGCACGTCTTTGGGATGTGGGAGAAAACCGGAGCAACTAGAGGAAACAGTTGAGATTAGCTTGGCATTGTACTGTTCCACGTTCTATGTGGGCCGAAGAGCCAGTTCTAGTTCCACATGGCCATCAACACCGAGAGAACCATTGTATTTCCCACTACCAACATTCAGCTTTATTCTTCTCTCTTCAATAATTTCAAATTTCATTCCTCCCTCCTATTTACACCTCCCGGGTCAGACTTTTACCGCCCTCTTACGTACGACATCAATACCAATTCTTTCACTCAGATATAACAGACCTGTAGCTCTTGGAAATCCTTCTTCACACCAAACAAGGGTCCTGAACCTAAAGCGTGATCTGTCCATTTCCCTCCACAGATGGTGCCTGGCCCGCTGAGTTCGTCCAGCACTTTGTTGTTGTTTTTTTAACTCCCATTACATTTCAACAGATTTCTTGTATCTACCATTTCCAATATTCAATAGACAATAGGTGCTGGAGTAGGCCATTCGGCCCTTCGAGCCAGCACCGCCATAGTACTGCAGCTCCTAGACCCATTTATCCCCACTCTATGCTTTCTGTCTGTCAACCAATTTTCTGTCCATGTCAGTACCCTACCTCCAATACCATGTGCTCTAATTTTGCCCACTAATCTCCTATGTGGAACCTATGTGGCTTTCTGAGTCGAGGTACACCATATCCACCGGCTCTCCCCTGTCAATTTTCCTAGTTACATCCTCAAAGAATTCCAAAAGATTAGTCAAGCATGATTTCCCCTTCCTAAATCCATGCTGACTCAGAACGATCCTGTTACTACTATCCAAATGCTCCGCAATTTCGTCTTTTATAATTGTCTCCAGCATCTTCCTCACCACTGATATAAGATTAACTGGTCTATAATTTCCCGTTTTCTCTGTCCCTCCTTTCTTAAAAGGTGGGACAACATTAGCTACACTCCAATCCATAGGAACTGATCCTGAATCTATAGAACATTGGAAAATAATCACCAATGCGTCCACAATTTCGAGCGCCACCTCTTTAGGTACCCTGGGATGCAGACCATCAGGCCCTGGGGATTTATCAGCCTTTAGTCCCATCAGTCTACCCAACACCATTTCCTGTCTAATGTGGATTTCCTTCAGTTCCTCCGTCACCCTAGGATCTCTGGCCACTAGAACATCTGGGATATTGCTTGTATCTTCCTTAGTGAAGACAGATCCAAAGTACCGGTTCAACTCGTCTGCCATTTCCCTGTTCCCCATAATAAATTCCCCCGCTTCTGTCTTCAAGGGACCCACATTTGCCTTCACTATTTTTTCATCTTTACGTACCTAAAAATGCTTTTACTATCCTTTATATTATTGGCTAGTTTACCCTCGTACCTCATCTTTTCTCCCCGTATTGCCTTCTTAGTCATCTTCTGTTGCTCTTTAAAAGAGTCCCAATCCTCTGGCTTCCCACTCTTCTTTGCTTTGTTGTACTTCTGCTCTTTTATTTTTATGCTGTCCTTGACTTCCCTTGTCAGCCACGGGTCCCTCTTACTCCCCTTGGAATCTTTCCTCCTCTTTGGGATAAATTGATCCTGCAACTTCTGCATTATTCCCAGGAATACATGCCATTGCTGTTCCACCGTCTTCCCTGCAAGGGCCTCCTTCCAGTCAATTCTGGCCAGCTCCTGCCTCATGCCTCTGTAATCCCATTTGCTATACTGCAATACTCACACTTCCGATTTTCCCTTACATAAACAGTTCACAGCGCCCCCTCAGAGGGTCTCAAACGCTAGGGAGTTGGAATAGGTTTTGAGCCTGGACTTAAAGGAGTCGATGGAGATGGCAGTTCTGATGGGGAGAGGGATGCTGTTCAACAGTCTAGGAGCTGCAACCGCAAAAGCGCGGTCACCCCTGAGCTTAAGCCTAGACAGCGGGATAGTCAGTAGCCCCAAGTTTGCCGACCTGAGGGACCTGGAGATAGAGTGGTGGGTTAGAAGAGTTTTTATACAGTGGCGGGGGGGGGGGGGGGGGGGGGCGGGGGTAAGCCCGTTTAGGTTGTTTTTTTTGAATAGGAGATTGAAGTTGATTCTGTACTGTGCTGGGAGCCAGTGGAAATATGTGATCACAGCTGATCATCCACAATCAGTAACCCGTGCCTGCTTTTTCCTCATATCCATTGATTCTGTTAGTCCTCGGAGCTCTATCTAACTCTTTCTTGAAAAACTTCCAGTGAATTGGCCTCCACTGCCTTCTGTGGCAGAGAATTCCAAAGATTCACAACTCTCAGGGTGAATTTTTTTTTCCTCATCTTAGTTCTAAATGGCCAACCCCTTATTCTTAAACTGTGAGCCCCTGGTTCTGGACTCCCCCCAAATCGGGAACATTTTCCCTACACCGTAGATAGACACAAAATGCAGGATTAGTACGCGTGTCAGGGGTTATGGGGAGAAGGCAGGAGAATGGGGTTAGAAGGGAGAGATAGACCAGCCATGATTGAATGGCAGAGTAGACCTGATGGGCCGAATACTGCTCCTATCACTTATGGACTTATGAAAAGCTGGAGCAACTCAGCAGAACAGGCAGCATCTCTGGAGAGAAGGAATGGGTGACGTTTCGGGCCAGAAGTCTGAAGAAGGGTCTCGACCCGAAACGTCACCCGTTCCTTCTCTCCAGAGATGCCGCCCGTCCCGCTGAGTTACTCCAGCATTTTGTGTCCATCTTCGGTGTGCACTCTAAACATCCGCCCAACTCGACTGAGTCCCGGACTCTTAACCCGGAATCTCTCCCCATAAAACCTCAGATGCAGTGGCAAGATAACCATGGACTCCCCATCCATCTACTCGTGCGCTGAGCTGGGAAAGAGGTGTTTGCGATAGAGGGTATTTATCAGTCACTTGCGCCCCATATGAACAGCCACAACCAGGTTCCTGCTCGCTGCAGCTTTATAGGCGCACCGCCATCAAAGCTACAACTAAACTCTGAATGAGCAACGGCCTGGGTTTCAATTTTGTTTGACTACACCACACGCACTAGGTACAATCGTACACGTTACACCCAGCCAATGTACCTACATTAAGCTTGTATTCACTGGATTAGGCTTGTATTCGCAGGAGTTTAGAAGGATGAGAGCAGATCATATAGAAACATATCTATCTATTACTAGTCCGTGTTTATGTGTGTATGTGCGCAGCATAACTTTTGTCGTTCACACAGCCAAAACGGTACACCGTAGCACCACGCTTTTTGCACCACCTTACTCACCATTATCCTGGGCATATAATTAAACCACTCTCACTCAAATTGGAGCTACATTTGTAAAGCTAGAGAGATTTTAAAGTTTCACAATTTCCCCCCAGTGCTCACTCAGTGACCACACCCTCTTCTCTTCCCTGTTCCCCTTTACGGGGAATGGGCCCAAACGGGTCCACTTGGTCTAGTAAAATTATAAAAGGACTGGACAAGCTAGATGCAGGAAAATGTTACCAATGTTGGGGAGTCTAGAACCAGGGGCCACAGTCTGAGAATAATGGGGAGGCCATTTAAAACTGAGGTGAGAAAAAACTTTTTACAATACAACACAATACAATATATCTTTATTGTCATTGTACAGGGTTACAACGAGATTGGGAATGCGCCTCCCATACGATGCAATAAATGAATGAGCTAATCAGTATTAATTTATACATCCCAGTGAAACAAAATTAGAACAGTTTTAAAACAGTATAAAGTGTAAGTAGGTCTGTGCCGGATCACTGTGCGATGTGACCATCCGGCTCAGCAGGACCGGTTCATAGCAGCTATGGCTCTGGGGATGAAGCTGTTCCTGAGTCTGGAGGTGCGGGCGTAGAAGGCCTTGTATCGTCTGCCCGATGGTAGGAGTTGGAACAGACTGTTGCAGGGGTGTGAAGAGTCTTTGTGGATGCTGGTGGCTTTTCTGCGGCATCGTGTGTTGTAGATGCCCTCCAAGGCTGGTAGCTGTGTTCCGATGGTCCTCTGAGCTCTATGGACTACCCACTGAAGAGCTCTCCTCTCTGCCTCCGTGCAGCTGAGGTACCACACAGGGATGCCATGTGTTAGGATGCTCTCTATGGTGCAGCGGTAGAAGGTCGTCAGCAGCTGTTGGGGAAGACCAGACTTCTTCAGTGTTCTTAGATAGAACAGTCGTTGCTGTGCCTTCTTGACCAGCGCAGCGGTGTTAGTGGACCATGTGAGATCCTCAGAAATGTGAGAGCCCAGAAACTTGAAGCTGGACACTCTCTCCACACTGTCCCCATTGATAAAGTTTGGGACGTATTCCTCATTGTGTGATCTACGGAAGTTGATGATCAGCTCCTTGGTCTTGGTGGTATTTAGGGACAGATTGTTATCCGAGCACCAGTCCGCCAGGTTCTGCACCTCCGCTCTGTAGTTTGTTTCATCACCGTTGGTGATAAGCCCTATCACCATTGTGTCGTCTGCAAACTTGACAATGGTGTTGGTGTCGAATGCAGGAACACAGACGTGTGTGAAAAGGGAGTGGAGCATGGGGTACGGAACACAGCCCTGTGGTGTGCCGGTACTCAGGGTCATAGTGCAGGACAGGTGCGAGCCCATTCTCACTGCCTGCGGTCGCTCCAGCAGGAAGTCCAGGATCCAGTCGCATAACGACGAGCTGAGGCCTAGCTGGTGGAGTTTGGTGATGGGCTTGGTGGGGATGACCGTGTTGAAGGCAGAGCTATAGTCAATGTATAGCATCCTCACGTACATGCCCTGTCTCTCCAGGTGAGTCGGGACAGTGCGAAGTGCCAGAGAGATGGCGTCCTCTGTGGATCTGTTTGCCCTGTATGTAAATTGATGTGGGTCCAGTGAGTCAGGGATGCTGGATTTGATGTGTGAGAGGACCAGCCTTTCAAGGCACTTCATGACTATCGGAGTTAGGGCAACCGGACGGTAGTCGTTCAGGTTGGTGATCTTTGCTTTTTTGGGCACCGGCACTATGATAGCCAACTTCAGGCACTTGGGGGCCGTAGCCAGAGATAGTGACAGGTTAAAGATCCTGGTGAATAGCTCAGCCAACTGTTCAGCACAGTCCCTAAGTACCCTTCCTTGAACTCCATCCGGGCCTGCAGCCTTGCGGGGTTTGACCCCTAGCAGAGTGCGTTGTACTTCCTGTGTGCTCAATGTTAAGACCAGTCCCTCCGCCTCGGCTGGGGTTCTTCCACTCAAGGTGGTGTTGCCAGTTTCGAAGCGGGCAAAGAAGGTGTTTAGCTCGTTGGTCAGTGTGGCATTGACGTGGGGGCAGGCAGGGCTGCTCTTGGAGCCAATGATGTCCTTGACACCCTGCCACACGCTTCTGGTGTCCGTGGAGTTGAAGTGGTCTTCCACCCGTTGCCTGTGGGTGTCTTTGTCCCTTCTTATACCTTTGTTCAGGTTTGACCTAGCAACACTGAATGCTGAAGTGTCACCAGATTTAAAGGCATTGTTGCGTGCCCAGAGAGTTGTAAATTTGTGGAATTCTCTGCCACAGAGGGCAGTGGAGGCCAAATCACTGGATGGATTTAAGAGAGAGTTAGATAGAGTTCTAGGGGCTAGTGGGATCAAGGGATATGGGGAGAAGGCATGCACGGGTTACTGATTGTGGATGATCAGCCATGATCACAATGATTGGCGGTGCTGGCTCGAAGGGCAGAATGGCCTCCTCCTGCATCTATGTTTCTATGTTTCTATACATGTAGGTCTTTGGCATGTAGGGGGAAACTAAAGATCTCGGTGGAAACCCACGCAGGTAACGGGGGGAACGTGCAAACTCCGTACAGACAGCTCCGTGGTCGGGATGGAACCCGGGTCTCTGGCGCTGTGAGGCAGCAACTCTACCGCCGCGCCACCATGTCCTTTTCTCCAGAGATGTTGTCTGACCCGCTGAGTTACTCCCAGCTTTTTGCGTCTACCTTCAGTTTGTGCTGTACCGAGGGTGGAAAGGAGTCGGCCAGGGAACTTGAGACAAGGCTGGAAGACAGAGGGAGAGACAGGGAGGGGGGAGAGACAGGGAGAAAGGGCGAGGTTGACAGGCTGGGAGAATACAGCGATGGAGGACAGGGTGTGTGAGTTCGCCTTTCTCGCGACGGAGATAAATTCAGACATAAATAAAATCAGGATTCAGCTAGGGGTGCATGTGCGAGCATATATCCTGTTATTGTGAACTGAGTTGCACTTTACTGGAAATGTTCACGAGAGATTTAACTCTTCGGGCTAAAGGAATCGAGGTGTCTGGGAAGAAAGCAGGAACGGGGCACTGATTTTAAACCGAGGGGAGAAAAAACCTTTTTCACCCAGAGAGTTGTGAATTTGTGGAATTCTCTGCCACAGAAGGCAGGCAGTGGAGGCCAAAATCACTGGACTGATTTAAGAGAGAGTTAGATAGAGCTCTGGGGGCTAGTGGAATCAAGGGATATGGGGAGAAGGCAGGCACGGGTTACTGATTGTGGATGATCAGCCATGATCACAATGAATGGCGGTGCTGGCTCGAAGGGCCAAATGGCCTCATCCTGCACCTTATTTTCTATGTTTCTATGATGTTGGATGCTCAGCCATGGTCATATTGAATGGCGGTGCTGGCTCGAAGTGCCGAATGGCCTCCTCTTGCACCTATTTTTCGTTTTTTTCTACGTTTCTACGTTTCAGATTCTGGCATTTCGCCTCGAACTTCTGCTTCGGTCTGAAAGTGAAGTGGTTTCACGAGCCGAGCGCTTTCCTCAACAGAGCCAAATGTAACCAAATCCAATGAACATGGATCAAAAATCACACGGTAATAATTTATACATTGAAGATATATTTTTTTTAGTTCCCTTGCCCTGAATCAGGGATTCAATTCCTTTAATTTGAAATAGAAACATTGAATTACTTAACTTTTCCCTTAAAAAAGATTGTAGTTGATAATAAAAAGAAATACTATTCCCTGGAATTTGATATTTGTTTCTCAATTGAGAAAATGTCAAAAAATTATTTTCTTCATAGCAATCTCCTATATGTTTAATACCCTTCTGTTCCCAGACTTGTAATATTTGATTATTCCAAACAAACGGCAGTAATCTATTTTTTACTAATGGAGTTTTAGCTGTTAGAAAAAATCTTTTATCATTAGCTTTAACTGTTTTCAACAATATATTAATTAAATGTTTTAGCAAAGGTGACTCTTGATCCTTAACTAATAGCTTTGCTTCCCATTTATAGATAAATTCTTCTGGGCATAGTTCTTTTATTTTATCCATTTCAATTTTAACCCATGCTGTTTTTCCACCCTCTTGATAAAAGGATGAAATAAAACTCATTTGTGCTGCCAGATAGTAATTTTTAAAATTTGGTAATTGCAATCCACCTAATTCAAATTTCCATGTTAATTTTTCCATAGACACTCTTGGCATTTTACCTTTCCAAAGAAAATTTCTCACAATTTTATTCAATTCCTGAAAAAAATTATTTGGTAAAGGTATAGGCAGTGTTTGGAATAAATACTGTATCCTCGGAAAAATATTCATCTTAATACAGTTCACTCTCCCTAGCAATGTAATTGGAAGATTCATCCATTTCTTCAAGTCCTCATCTATTTTTTTAATTAGTGGTTTATAATTTAGTTTATACAGATTATTTAACTTATTATCTACTTTAACATTTTACATTGATCATAATTACCTTCAAAAAGAGGCATTATTTCAGTTTTATCTTTATTAATTTTGTATCCTGATACTTTCCCATATTCTTCCAGTCTGAAATATAATTTTCTTAAGGATTCCAATGGTCTAGTAAGACAAATTAAAACATCATCTGCAAATAAAGTAATTTTGTGATTTTCCTGATTAACTTTAAATCCTTCAATGTCTAAATCTGATCTTATTAGCTCTGCCAGAGGTTCAATAACCAATACAAATAAAGCTGGTGACAAGGGACATCCCTGTCTACTAAATCTTTCCAAATTAAATGATTGAGAAGATTGGCCATTTGTCACCACTTTGGCTTTAGGTTGTTTATAAAGAGCTTTTACCCAGTTAATGAAACGATTTCCCGTACTTCTCTAATACTTTAAATAAAAAATCCCATTCTAACCTGTCAAACGCCTTTTCAGCATCTAAAGCAACTGCTACACTCAGTTCCTTTCTTTTCTGTGCTAAATGTAAAATACTTATAAATCTTGCTACATTATCAGATATTCTCCTTTTTTTGACAAATCCAGTTTGGTTCTCTTCATAACAGAGCTTTATTTGTCATTCGGTACCAAGGTACCGAACGAAACTACATAGCAGTCACACACAAAAAAGAACACAAGACACATGACCCCAACACAAACGTCCATCACAGTGACTCCAAACACCCCCTCACTGTGATGGAGGCAACAAAACTTTCACTCTCTTCCCCACGCCCACGGACAGACAGCTCGTCCCCGACCGACCCGCACAGTCCCCACAAGGGGATGGAAGTCCCCACGGCCGAGTCGCACTGGGCGCTGAGACGTCTCGCGACTGAACCGGGCGATGGAAGGCCCCGCAGCCGAGCCGTGCGCAGCTAAGTCCCGCGGCCGAGCCGCACCGGGCGATGTTAGGCCCCGCGGCCAAGCCGCACCGGGCGATGTTAAGTCCAGCGGCCGAGCCGCACCAGCGATGAAAAGTCCCGCGGCCGAGCCGCGCCGGGCGATGTTAGGCCCCGCGGCCCGGGCACTTTTAAGTCCAGCGGCCGAGCCGCACCAGCGATGTTAGGCCCCGCGGCCGAGCCGCACCGGGCGATGTTAGGCCCCACGGCCAAGCCGCACCGGGCGATGTTAAGTCCAGCGGCCGAGCCGCACCAGCGATGAAAAGTCCCGCGGCCGAGCCGCGCCGGGCGATGTTAGGCCCTGCGGCCCGGGCACTTTTAAGTCCAGCAGCCGAGCCGCACCAGCGATGTTAGGCCCCGCGGCCGAGCCGCACCGGGCGATGGAAGGCTCCGCGGCCAAGCCGCACCGGGCACTGTTAAGTCCAGCGGCCGAGCCACGCCGGGCGATGTTAAGTCCAGCGGCCGAGCCGCGCCGGGCGATGTTAAGTCCAGCGGCCGAGCCGCGCCAGGCGATGGAAGGCCCCGCAGCCGAGCCGCACCCCGCGCCGCGAGGAAGAGACCTAAAAGAGAAAGGTTTCCCCCACCCCCCCAACCCACACCACCACCCCCGCACCCACACCACCACCCCCACCACCACCCCCCACACATACACAACCAAAACAACAAAAAAAACATCCCAACACCGACACACAACCAAAAAAAAAGGAAAAAAGACGAACAGACTGCTAGCGAGCCGCAGCCGTTAGGCGCCGCCACTTCCACTGGAAGCTTTAACCAGCTTCGGTAAATATTCTGCCAATCTCCTTGCCAAACTATTTTATAATCTGCATTCAACAATGATATTGGTCTATAAGAAGATGCATTTAAAGGGTCTTTCCCTTTTTTTGGAATTACGGTTATGATTGCCATTGAGGATTCTGGTAATGTAGAAGTTTTTTTCCGCTTGATGTATCACTTCCATAAATACTGGTAACAACAATTTTTTTTTTATAGAACTCAGGCGGGAAACCATCTTCCCTGGTGATTTATTACTTGGTAAAGAATATAATACTTCCTCCACTTCTCTCAAAGTAAAGGAGGCATTTTGTCCCATCTGCTCCTCATTAGAGATTGTTGGTAATTGTATCTTGGATAAAAAATTATTTATCTTAATTTCATCCTTTTCAGATTCAGAATGGTACAGGTTAGTGTAGAATTGCTTAAATACCTCATTGATTTCTCTAGGTTTATGTCATGATGTTTTGATCTGTTCTAATTGAATTTATTGTTCTTAATATTTGTTCTTCTTTCAGTTGCCATGCCAATACCTTGTGCGCTCATTCTCCTAATTCATAATATCTTTGGTTAGTTCGTAATATTAGTTTTTCTGTTCTGTAAGTATGTAAAGTATTGTATTGAAATTTTTTATTTGCAAGTTGTATTTTTTTTGTATCCAAAGATAGGAATTCAAAAATCAAGACAAAGATGGGAAACAGATCTGAATATTAGCATTGATGAACCAAGTTGGGAAAGATTGTGTTTAGAAAGTATGAAAAATACTATTAATGTGAGATATAGTTTAGTACAATATAATTTTTTACATCAATTATATTTAACTCCGAAAAAATTAAACAATTTAAATCCAAATTTACCTCACATTTGTTTTAGATGTAACCAGGATGTGGGCACTTTTTTACACTCCACATGGGCATGTCCGAAGGTAACTCCCTTTTGGAAAGACCTAAAAAACTTTTTGGAACAATTGATGAATAAGACCATACCATTGGATTCAATGTTGTTTTTATTGGGAGATACAAAAGGAATATTACCAAAGCTAATTTTAGATAAACATCAGGAAAGATTTCTCAAAATAGCAATAGCAATAGCAGTAGCAAAAAAATGTGTAGCGGTCACTTGGAAAGATCAAAATGAAATAAGATTTGAAAGATGGTATGCAGAAATGCGTAGTTGTATCCCATTAGAAAAAGCAACGTATAATCTGAGAAATGGATATGACTTCTTCTTGAAGGTGTGGAACCCATTCATTTTAAAGCTAGGATTAAGAATTGGAAATATTTAAATTCAGGATTGTTTTGATACCTTTAATAAGAATTTAATAAGAAATTACCCGGAAGTGTCTCCTTCTGGACTCCAGGTTTCTTTCTTTCTCTCTCTCTTTCTTTTTCTTTTTCCTTCTTTTTAACTGGGGGGTGGGGGGAAGGGGGTGTGTGGGAGGGGAGATAATACAGAACAATACGTGTATAATCGAATTTATAATGTAGTTATTATTGCTTACTATGAAATGTAACATGTATGAGTTCTGTTAAAACTTAAATAATTAAAAAAATTTAAAAATATGTCTCTCTCTCTATCTCTATCTCTATCTCTCCCCTTTCTCAAACTCTCTCAAACTTTCCAAATCTCTCTCTCTCTCTCTCTCTCGACGGGGAGAGTTAGAGGGGGAGAGTTTGAGGGGAGAGGGGGGAGAGTTAGAGGGGAGAGAGGGGGGAGAGTTAGATGAGAGAGGGGAGAGTTAGAGGGGAGAGAGATAGAGGGGATTGAGTTAGAGGGGAGAGGGGGGGGAGAGTTAGAGAGGGAGGGCAGAGAGTTAGAGGGGAGAGGGGGGAGAGTTAGAGGTGAGAGGAGGGAGAGTTAGGGGGAGAGTTAGAGGGGAGAGAGTTAGAGGGGAGAGGGAGAGAGTTAGAGGGGAGAGAGAGAGGCTAGAGTTAGAGGGGAGAGAGAGGGGGAGAGTTAGAGGGGAGAGAGGGCAGAGTTAGAGGGCAGACGCAACGGCCCCACGCTCTCCCGATTTTTCGAGTGTTTTCAATGTTTTCTCGTCATGTTCGTCAAGTTCGTCAAGTTTGTTAAGTTCACTTCAACAACTCCGGACCGACAGTACAGTCAGCAGTAGACAGTATAGTCGTGAGTTCTTGCTGGACAAGAAAACAACAACATCAACAACAGTGGACGCTACGCTTGCAGAGGAACTTAGCGGCCTCGGAATACTCTGCCTGACCTCGGCCTCGAGTGCTGCCCCCCGGCTGGAAAGGAGACGCCGCAGGCGGTGTGAGAGGAAGCAGAAGAGGGATAAACGCGGAGGCATCCGGGCTAGGCTAGCGGCTAGCCCACACAGACCGGCTATTCCGAGCATGCTAATGGCTAATGTACGCTCACTGGACAATAAAATGGACACTATAAGACTTCTCCGGTCGGCCCAGCGTGCGGTGAGGGAATGCTGTGTTTACGTTTTCACGGAAACATGGCTTAATGACAACATGGCTTAATGACTCCGCTGTTCAGCTCGACCGGCTAACATGCTACCAATCGGACAGAGCTACGGTTAGCGGGGGGAAGACTCGCGGCGGAGGTGTGATTGTTTACATCAGTGATGCTTGGTGTCGGGACGCTGTGTTGGTCTACAAACACTGTTCACCGCTGGCGGAGTTTATGTTTGTGAAGTGCCGGCCTTTCTACCTCCCGAGGGAGCTAACAGCTATCCTGTTAGTCGCTGTTTACATCCCTCCCAGTTCCAACAACAAGGACAGAGAGGAGGTACTCTGTGAACTGTACCGGGCAATCTCTGAGCAGTAGACAGCACACCCAGATGGCTTTCTCATCGTAGCTGGACACTTCAACCATGCTAACCTAAAAACTGTCATGCCTAAAGTATATCAGCATGTTGATTTCCCAACACGAGAAAACAACACCTTGGACCTTGTTTACACGACCATCAAAGGAGCATACAAGGCTTCCCCCCTCCCCCACATCGGCCTCTCTGATCACCTCACCGTTCTGCTGCAACCGGCATACAGACCCCGGGTGAAAGTCACCAAACCGGTTTCAAAAGAGGTACGTGTGTGGTCAGAGGACAGCACAGCTGCACTCCAAAACTGCTTTGAGACTACAGACTGGGACATGTTCAAGCAGGCAGCAACATACAACAACACAACCAACATTCAGGAATATACAGAGACAGTTACAGGCTACATCACCAAATGCATTGATGATGTGACCCACACCAGAGCCATCACCATCCGGGCTAACCAGAAGCCATGGCTGACAGGGGAGGTCCATGGGCTGCTGAGGGTCCGCAACGTTGCCTTCAGCGAGGGCAATCCAGCCGGTCTCAGAGCAGCCAGGGCCAACCTTTCCAGTGGCATCAGGAAAGCCAAACAACACTACACCCGGCGCATCACAGCCCACTTCAGTGACAGCAGAGACACACGGAGCCTGTGGAAGGGTATTAGGACTATCACAGACTACAAACCCCTACCACAGACCTGTGGCAGTGACACCTCTCTCCTGAACGACCTCAACGGCTTCTTCGCACGCTTTGAAGCACAGAGCAACACACCTGCGCAGAAAACAACTCCCCCCCCCAACGACCAGGCTATTTGTCTGTGTCCAGGCAGTGTGAGGAGCACACTGTTAAGGATTAACACCCGAAAAGCTTCTGGACCTGACAACATTCCTGGTCGTGTGCTAAAAGACTGCGTAGCTGAGCTCACAGATGTCCTCACAGACATCTTCAACATCTCCCCGAGCCAGGCTGTTGTTCCCTCGTGCTTCAAAGAAACCACCATCATACCTGTGCCCAAGAAGTCCTCTCCATCCTGCTTCAACGACTGCCGCCCTGTAGCGCTGACTTCAACCATCATGAAATGCTTCGAGAGGCTAGTCATGAAGCAGATCAGATCCAACCTCCCAACCTTCCCCCCTCCCTGGACCCGTTTCAGTTTGCATATCAAGCTAAGCGGTCCACTGAGGATGCCATCTCCTCTGCTCTACACCCAGCCCTCACCCACTTGGACACTAAAAACTCATATGTTAGGATGCTGTTCATAGACTTTAGCTCAGCATTCAACACCATCATCCCCCAGCAGCTGGTTTGTAAACTAACAAACCTGGGCCTCAGCCCCCTTCTCTGCAACTGGCTGCTGGACTTCCTAACTGCCAGACCCCAGTCTGTACGGGTCGGCAGCAACACATCGGACACCATCACGCTGAGTACGGGGGCCCCACAAGGATGTGTGCTAAGCCCCCTGCTCTTCACCTTGCTGACCCACGACTGCACACCCACCCACAGCTCCAACCACTTCGTCAAGTTTGCGGACGGCACAACCGTGGTGGGTCTCATCAGCAACAACGACGAGACCCACTACAGGAAGGAGGTGAACCAGCTGGCCGCGTGGTGCACAGACAACAATCTCTTCCTGAATGTGGAGAAAACAAAGGAGATTGTTGTCGACTTCAGGAGAACGCACACCCAACACCCCCACCCACTGACCATCAATGGTGCTGCTGTGGAGCAGGTGAGCAGCACCAAATTCCTGGGGGTGAACATCACCGAGGATCTCTCCTGGGGCAACAACACCGCGTCCATCGCCAAGGAAGCCCAGCAGTGCCTCTACTTCCTCCGCAAACTGAAGAGAGCGGGAGCCCCCACACCCATCATGTACACTTTTTACCGAGGCGCCATCGAGAACATCCTCAGCAGCTGCATCACTGTGTGGTTCGGAAGCTGCACAGCCTCCAGCCGTAAGACCCTGCAGCGCATAGTAAACACTGCTGAGAGGATCACTGGCACCTCACTCCCAACACTCCTGGTCCTTTACACCACCCGCCTCACCCGCAAAGCACTGAGCATTGTGGGTGACCCCTCCCACCCCTCCAACAGCCTCTTCACCCTCCTGCCTTCAGGGAGAAGGTTTCGCAGCCTGAGGTCGAGCACCATCCGACTAAAGAACAGTTTCTTCCACCAGGCTGTCAGGATGCTGAACTCTCTCCCCTCCCTCCCTCCCTCCTCTCTCCCCTGCCCCCATTGGACCTGGACTTTAACACCCCACACACACGCACATCCAGTGGGAGTGAGGTGCCAGTGATCCTCTCAGCAGTGTTTACTATGCGCTGCAGGGTCTTACGGCTGGAGGCTGTGCAGCTTTGCACTACTGTTCATTATTTTTTATTGTAATATATTCAGCTTCATCTTTTTTTCATTGAAGTGACTATATTTTATTAAACTGTATATATTGACTGTTGTTTGCTGTGCCTTTTTAATTTTAACTTAATTTAATGCACTTTATTCCTCGGGATTGTGGGAAACGGTATTTCAATCTTCTGTCTGTGTAAACTAACTGAAAATTGACAATAAAGTTGACTTTTGACTTTTGACTTTTGACTTTTTCAGTCAGAGAGTAGTGAACCTGTGGAATTCTCTGCCTCAGAAGGCAGTGGAGGCAAATTCTCTGAATGCATTCAAGAGTGGGAACTGTTCCATGTTCCACAAGGATCTTGTCGTAAACTTTGGGATCTGGGACCATGGACACATCTGGTCACATCTGCCACAGAGACGGGACAGCAGCAAACCCGTTCCCCGTCACCCAGAGACGGGGTGCTCTGTCACCCCCCGCGTACAGCGGTCCCCACTCTGCAACTCTCCCGGTCACACAACGCCCGCTCCACATCCCTGCGGGGGGGAGAGAGAGGAGGGGGAGAGAGAGAGGGGGAGGGGGGGGGGAGGGGAGAGAGAGAGTCCTGTGTTAGTGACTGGGCATCGCGGCCCATCCATCCCGTTCACTGCCGGGGCAGCGTCACCCCACAATATTAACCGGGAGAGGGGGAAGGGGACGGGGGGAGGGGCAGTGAGACGGGGGGGGTTAGAGGGAAGAGAGGTGGCGACCGAGAGAGGGGGGGGGGAGGAGACGGAGAGAGGGGGAAGGAAAGGAAGGGGGACGGAGAGGGGGGGAACGAAGAGGGCGCTCCCTCACTCACCGCCGTCGCCATGGCGGCCACATCCGGGCAGGGTCTGTACTACAACTCCCAGCAGCCCCCGCGGCGCGGCCTAGCCTTCGAACCGCAGCCTGGGCCTGGAGCCTGGAGTTCTCTCTACGGCGGGGCAGCGGCCTAGCCTTGGACCCTCAGCCTGGGCCTGGAGTTCTAGTCCTTGCGGCGGGGCAGCGACTTAGCCTTGGACCCACAGCCTGGGCCTGGAGTTGTGCTCCTTGTGGTGGGGGCGGCGGCCTAGCCCTGGACCCACTGCCTGGGCCTTGAGTTGCACAGCCGGCCTTTCCCTTCTGCCTTTAGTCTCCCAGCCATGGCCCCCAGTCTAGCCCAGGCCAACAGGCCCACAGACAGCAGCCTCCCCTCCCCTCCCCTCACCACATCACACCTTGTTGCTGTGGGTCAAGGATCGGCCTTTGCTGCTTCACACCGAAGACAGGCACCAAAACCCTGCGGTAACTCAGCGGGCCGAGCAGCATCTGTGGGGAGAAAAGATCTGAAGAGGCGACATTTCGGGCCGAGACCCTTCTCCGGACGACCAGAGGCCGAAGGGATCTCCAGCGGGTGGACAATATCTCTCAGGGATTGAAGTCCAAGCCACTGACGACTGGCAGAGAGGCCGCAGCGACACGAGGGATTATTACGTGTGGGGACGAAAGGCCGAGAACGTCGATGCTTGTTTTATTTCCGCTGCGGCACCATCGAGAGAGGCCGCTCGGTGGGGTATTGTTCGACGTATCGCCACGTGTACCGAGCGAGGTACAGCGAAAAGCTTCTGCTTGCGATGAGCCGCCGGCAGCTGGTCACCTTCACCCGGGCGGTGGGGGACGGAGATGCGTGGAGGGACGGCAGGCGGCAGGTGCCCTGCTCTCCTCTCCCCGGGGCGGGAGGGTTGGACGGGGAACAGGCCAGGAGCTTCTATGAGGGCGTCCTTGCTTCCAGCAGCCAGGCCAGCACCAGCACCAGCGCGGCCCGTAAACACAAGGCCGAGCCGAGGAGAGAGCGGGCATGTGGCCCCAGCGGGCATCAGCTCCGAGGGCAGAGGAACGGGCATCTGCTGCTGAAATCCGCCCAGGACGGAGACTTGAAAATGCTCCGGGGTTTGCTGGAGACGGGGGCAAGTGACATAAACTTCCGGGACAGTTATTACTGGACTGCCACCATGTGCGCAGCGTACAGCGGGCAGCTGGAAGCGGTCAGGCACTTGCTGAGTCTCGGAGCGGCCGTCGGGGTGTGTGATTGCACTGGGCGCGATGCACTGGATTTGGCCCGGCTGGCCGGGCACGCAGGAATCGTGACTGCTCTGGAGGAATATCACTCTCGTCCAGAGGAACAGGAAGACCACAGGTACGGGGAGGGTCTTGGTAGTCTGGGCTCTGCGGAAACACGTCCCATCTTCCCCTTCCAGCCTCTCACTTGCACATTCCCAAATCGGGAGGTGAAAATAAAAGATAGACTCAAAATGCTGGTGTGACTCGGGTAAGGTGACACAGGCAGCACCTGTGGAGAGGAGGGGAATGGGTGACGTCTCGGGCCGAGACCCTTCTTCCGAGGTTAAAATGAAAATGAACTGCAGATGCTGGTTTATACCAAAAATAGACACAAAATGCTGGAGGAACTCAGCGGGTCAGGCAGCATCTCTGGAGAACATGGACAGGGTTGACCTGATTGGTACGGGTGTCAGGGGATATGGGGAGAATGGGGTTGAGAAAGAACGATAGTCAGCCATGATTGAATGGCAGAGTAGTCTTGATGGGCCGAATGGCCTAATTCTGCTCCTAGAACTTAAGGACAGTAGGCGTTTCGGGTCATATCATATCATATATATACAGCGCGGAAACAGGCCTTTTCGGCCCACCAAGTCCGCGCCGCCCAGCGATCACCGCACATTAACACTATCCTACACCCACTAGGGACAATTTTTACATCTACCCAGTCAATTAACCTACATACCTGTACGTCTTTGGAGTGTGGGAGGAAACCGAAGATCTCGGAGAAAACCCACGCAGGTCACGGGGAGAACGTACAAACTCCTTACAGTACAGCACCCGTAGTCAGGATCGAACCTGAGTCTCCGGCGCTGCATTCGCTGTAAAGCAGCAACTCGACCGCTGCGCTACCGTACCGGGTCGTGACCTTCAGTCAGGCAGCGTCTCTGGTGAAAACAGGCAGGTGACATTTCGGATCGGTCTTCAGTCTGAAGAAGGGTCCCAACCCGAAACGTCACCTATCCATGTTCTCCAGAGATGCTGCCTGACCCGCTGAGTTACTCCAGCACTCTGTGAAACGTCACCTTTCCACGTTCTCCACAGATGCTGCCTGACCCGCTGAGTTACTCCAGCATTTTGTATTTATCAAGGGAGGTTATATTTCAGTTATGTTGGGCATTGGTAGGAATACATTTGGAGGTGTATTCAGAATTCAACTCTGCATTTAAGGATGGATATTAATGTGTTGGAAGGAGACAGGGAAGGTTTATTAAGAGAGTGGAGAGTGCTTATTGTTAACAGCAGTCTACATCCCACCGAATGCTAACGCTAGCACAGCTTTAGGCTACCTGCTCGGTGCAATAAACTCACAACAGAGCACATATCCAGAAGCAGCCCACATCATAGCCGGGGACTTCAACCATGCAGACCTAAAGTCAGTTCTCCCGAAACTTGAACAACACATAAGATGTGCTACCAGGGGGAAAAACACACTAGACAAGGTTTACTCAAATATTAAGAAGGGTTTCAGGTCAGCACCACTACCACACCTGGGGCAGTCAGATCACCTGTCCATATTCCTAACTCCAGCATACACCCCACTCAGGAGGAAAGCTCCAGTCACCATAAAGACTGTTAAGACATGGCCTGAAGGAGCTTCCTCGCAGCTGCAGGATTGCTTCGAAAGGACCAACTGGGATATTTTTGAGGATCAGGACTTGGAGGAGTACACATCAACTGTACTTTGCTACATCCAAAACTGTGTTGACAATGTCACCGTCGACAAACGCATCCGGTTGTACCCCAATCAAAAACCCTGGATGACAAAGGATGTCAGGTCTCTCCTCAAGGACCGTAACACCGCCTTCAGGTCTAGTGATAGAGCTCTATACAGTGCTGCTAGAACCAACCTGAAGAGAGGCATCAAGGATGCCAAAGCGTCCTACAAGAGGAAGATTGAGGACCACTTTTCCAACAATGACCCACGGCGGGTATGGCAAGGCATCCAGCACATCACCAACTACAAGACCAGCAACCGCACGACTGCCGACGGCGACGCCTCGCTGGCTGAGGAACTTAACTGTTTCTTTGCTCGTTTCGAGGTGAAAGCTACAGTGGCAGACATTACACCCTCTCCAGCACCTGACAGCAACACCTTCACTGTGCAGGAGTATGATGTTAAGCGCGTGCTCAGAGCAGTGAATCCCAGGAAAGCTGCAGGCCCCGATGGTGTGACGGGCAGAGTGCTGAGGGAATGTGCAGACCAATTATCTGAGGTCTTCACAAAAATCTTCAACCTGTCCCTTTTAAAATCCACCATCCCTCCCTGCCTGAAGTCCGCCATAATCATCCCACTGCCGAAAAAGTCTGTCATCAGCGGTCTTAACGACTACCGTCCGGGAGCACTCACACCGGTCATCACAAAGTGCTTCGAGAGACTGGTCCGGCAGCACATCAAAGCCAGCCTCCCACCCACCTTCGACCCACACCAGTTTGCCTACAGAGCAAATAGGTCTACAGGGGATGCCATCGACACTGCTCTTCACACTGCACTGACCCACCTTGAACACCAGGGGAGCTCTGCCTTTAACACGGTCATCCCGAGCAGACTGGTCACCAAACTTTCCGACCTTGGATTTTCCCAAACCATCTGCCAATGGATCAAGGACTTCCTGACCAACTGCCCCCAGACCGTCAAAATAGGCCCTCACCTCTCCTCCACCATTACACTGAGCACCGGCTCACCACAGGGCTGTGTGTTGAGCCCCATCCTTTACTCCCTCTACACTCACGACTGCGCCCCCACCCATCCCACCAACACCATCATCAAGTTCGCGGATGACACGACTGTGGTTGGACTCATCTCAGAAGGAGATGAGACAGCCTATAGGGATGAAATCCAAAGGCTGGCAGCATGGTGTTCAGTGAACAATCTGGTCCTGAACTCCTCCAAAACAAAGGAACTTATAATTGACTTTAGAAAAACCAGTGGAGATTACGACCCACTCTACATCAATGGGGTCTGTGTGGAAAGGGTACCAGCTTTCAGGTTCCTGGGTACGCACATCGCAGAGGATCTTACCTGGTCTACCAACACCATCACCACAGTAAAGAAGGCACAGCAGAGACTCCACTTCCTGAGGATCCTCAGGAAAACCAACCTGCAGGAGAAGCTCATGTTGTCCTTCTATCGCTGCTCCATCGAGAGTGTGCTGGCATACTGTATAACCACATGTTATGCCAGCTGCTCAGAAAAGGACAGGAAGGCCCTTCAGAGGGTCATCACGACGGCCCAGAAGATCATCGGCTGCTCACTGCCCTCCCTGGAGCACCTGTTCAGCCTACGCTGCCTCAGTAGAGCAGGCAAAATAATAAAAGATCCATCCCACCCCGGCCACCGTCTGTTTGTTCATCTGCCCTCTGGTCGACGTTTCAGGTCGATCAAATCCCGAACAAACAGACTTAAGAACAGTTTTTACCCCAGGGCCATACGAGAACTGAACACTATCTTTGCACTAGGCAACACCGTTAAAAAATCTTGTACTTAATATAATTGTATTTAATTGTATTTATGTATTTATTTGTTTTTGCATTTATTGCATATATGTTTGTACGCACCGTCAGGATTGGCTATTTTTTTAATTTCGTTGTACTCGTTGCAATGACAATAAATGAATATTATTATTATTATTAAAAGGACACAAAGTGCTGGAGTAACTCAGCGGGACAGGCAGCATCTCTGTGTCGAGTTGGACTTCGCGTTCGCAGTCAGTTGGATGACAATAATCAGAGACGGCACAAACTTTACCTGTTAGTTTATTAGCGATCTCGTGGACAGGTTTCTAAAAGCACACACAGAGTTGCGGACTCCGGGGCCAGTGGAAACGTGTCACACCAGCCCCTAGAATTAAGCCCCTTTTATCCCCCAAAACCGCAGAATTCACAGTTATTTACAAGTATCACAACCAATCAATATTGGAATTAAGTCAGTTTTCCCTTATACGGCCGAGTGTTGGAACAAAGTCAGTTTTCCCATATAAGGTTCTAACATGCTATTGTTCAAGGTTTAGTCGGCGTCTGTTTATTGTTTATGTTCTTTATACATTGTGTTTTTCTCCTCTGAAGACGAGCTGGAACATTCTGCGGGTTGGGCTACTGATTACTACTAGCTTTAGCAAGCTCAGCATTTTTGTGATTACGTAGCCTCAAGCAGGTGTGTGAGAAAGAGAGAGCCTCAAGCATGTGCTTTAACCTAGCACACAATGCTGCAAAGTCCATGCGGAGTCTAGTGGCTGAAGCAAAGAAAAAGGACAGATCTCCACATTCCCCCCTTTTATCATTCTATGATAACTATAAAGGTATAAATCAAACGGAAGGCTCATTAGAGGCGAGCTTATAGAGTCATCAGAGTTTATTCCTAACCTCATGATGCTTTATTAGCCGGATAGGCTGTCTAATCTCGCCTCTAGTCCCTACTCCTTCTGCCGGATTCTTATACTCTAACCCCTCCTAGAGACAAGTGGTAAACATCCCCATAGCTCTGGTTTCTCCCCAGAACAATTAATCGGATGTACTCCTCTTCCACTAACTCTCCTGTCACCTGCTCATTCAGCTGATCATTCGTGAGTCCTCCCATTGAACTTTCATCCTCCTTCAGCATGGGACACGTTTCCCCTGTTTCCTCCATTCTCAACATCAGCATTTTGTGGGTATTCCCAATCCCCTCCATCGTTTGCATGAGCCTCGCAATTATACATTTAATTACTGCAATGCCTACAAACACACATATTAAGATAATGCCGAGATATATAGCAATATTAATGAATCAGTTGTACCATGTGCCCAAACCCCAATCTCCCCAATCCACTCCTTCGGTTATCCCATTCAGGAAAGTTCGAATGTCATCCTTGGATAAAATAACTGGGATTCGAGACTGGGGTGGGAGTTAAGAGGCCCACCACTGAAGTGGAGGGGTAACAGACAACAGATTCGGGAGAGTACATCAAATCATGAGCCCTTATGAATAAGTTCTGAGCATCGTCCATCTCTCTTTTTCATCGTGCCCCCGGGCGGGGTGTCAAGAGGGAGTCTTGGTGAGAGGCCTCATGAGAGCATGATCCAGTCTTTTTCTCGCCGTCACGTGGACAAATGATGTCGAAGCGACACTCCTGGAACAAACAGGGCAAATCCCACCTGTTGTGGTATCTCAGGAGTACTCTCCTGGTATCTTGGTGTAGGACTCCGTTACAGTAATTATACTTGGTGACATTCCAAGATCCCATAGCCTCTGGTGTATCGTCATCACACATCATCACATCGTTTCTACAAAGGTGGAAAACTCGGTTGCTACGTCCGGGATCACATCGCCAGAGTATCCCGGCCATACTCGTAATCTGGGCGAACCCCAAGAGGCCACATAAGACTTCGTGTCCCATAATTGTATATAATAATCTGGATTAGTCTGAAAGACAAAAGACTCACAAAATGATTTTAAAAACACAAAAACTTATAACTCAAAAACAAAAACTTACAAAACAGGAGATAAATTGACTTAAACATTCCCATCCTTCCCAACAGACTCCTCCTCCTTCTCCTTTTGATTGGCCTGACCAATCAATTTGCAGTGATGTAGATACACCCAGGCCGATCGTCCTTCAACCTTGACAGCTGTGGGGGTCGTAAGAAGAACTTGGAAGGGTCAAGGGACTTCTTAGTCCAATTTTTAATAAGGACATAAGAACCAGGCGTGATTGGAGAAGGGGGTGTATTGGCAAGTGGAGTACCAAAGGCAGCGCGAACCTGTGAATGAGCAAAACGCAAAGCTTTAGTTAGGGCAATAATATAAGTGATCATTTCGTCAGTCATATGGTGGAAATGCACCGGCGCCGGAGGAGCATCATTCCAAGGAGTGCGGAGAGGCCGCCCATAAACGATCTCCGCAGGCGAGAGGGCAGTCCGACCTGCGGGAGTAGTGTGAATCTGAAAAAGAGCTACAGGCAACAGTTTTAGCCAAGAAGAACCAGTTTGTTCAATTAGTTTAGCGAGTTTGGTTTTTAAAGTTTGATTAGCTCGTTCGACTAGGCCAGCAGCTTGTGGCGGGTACACGCAGTGTAGTTGCTGATGTACGCCCAGCTGGGCGCACATTTCCTTGTTAACCACTGCAATGAAATGCGGACCATTATCAGAACTGAGACGAGCAGGAATGCCAAAACGAGGAATGATTTCCTTAAGTAACACTTTAACCACCATGGAGGCTTTGTTATCAGAAGTCGGATAAGCCTCGATCCATTTACTAAAGACATCGATAATAACAAGTACATATTTATAACTTTGACACCGTGGAAGTTCAATGTAATCCATCTGTAGGGTCTCAAAGGGACCCTCGGGCAGAGGGGTCTTGCCCGGGGAACACGGGGTCCCTTGACCCGTGTTATGGCGGAGACACACAAGGCACCGTGCACTCACACGGGATGCCAATTCTTGGAGCCGAGGGTGCCACCAGGTGTTAAGAAGCAACAAACTCGTTGCTTGTGCCCCGCAGTGAGTGGCCAGATGGATACATTCAACCACCCATAGGGCTATTGTATCAGTCATACAGGTCTGACCCACAGGTGTGGTCCATAGCCCCGTCACTTCATCAATTCTACAGCCAGAATTGACCCATAATGCCTTATCTACATCAGGAGCGTCCTCCTGTAACCGAAGTACTTCTTGGATGGTTGGCATAGGTTTTTCAGAGGTTGACCGTCCCTTGGGGGGATTAGTGGACAATCTCATCATTTTTGACACAACATTAGTCCTACTTCGTGCAGCTTGTTTGGCTGCAAGGTCGGCATTGTGATTTCCGAGGTCGATGGGGGATGTGCCAGAGGTATGGGCAGAGCATTTAATGACAGCGATACTTAGGGGAAATTGAATGGCTAAGAGGAGGGTAGAAATGAGGGCTTGATTAGAAATAGGAGTGCCTGAGGAAGTGAGGAATCCCCGGTTCTTCCAAAGTTGGCCAAAGTCGTGCACCACGCCGAAAGCGTATCGAGAGTCTGTATATATGTTAACGCTTAATCCCTCCCCCATAATACAAGCCCGAATCAGGGCATAAAGTTCGGCCTTTTGGGCAGACACAGGTAGATCAAAAGCCCCAGATTCTAAAAGGCGATTATTGTCAGTAACTACTGCATAGCCAGAGAGATGCTGACCGCGCTCATCCAGAGAGGAACTGCCATCAGTGTACATGACCAGGTCAGGATTGAGGAGCGGTGCGTCGGAGAGATCAGCCTGTGGGCTAGTGTCTTCTTGGATCAACGGGAGACAATCATGCCCAGAGGTTACTTGTTCGAGAGATGGGTGATCGAGAAATGTAGCAGGATTGATGTTAGAGCAATATTCAAAAGTCAGCTGGGGGTTATTTAACAGAAAGATCTCATAACGGTTTTGCCGTGCTGAAGTCAGATGTTGGGTCTGTAGTTGACCGAGTAAGGTGGTAACCGAATGGCAACTATAAACGGTAATGTCTTGTTAAAGTGTGATGTTAGCTGCAGACTGGAGACTATTGTAGATGGCTGTGAGGATCTGGGTACATCGCGGGTAGCCCAAAGCGACAGGGTCCAGTTTGGAGGAATAGTATGCGACTGGACGGTGGCGATCACCATGTTGTTGCATAGGGTGGTCCATCCGGGATCCACCAAGGGGTCCACCCGGGCCGGTAAAATTGTGGTTCCATTTGATACCCTGCAGGGTCCGGTACACTGCCTGTCTTCAGAACATACCAGTTTTTACTTTTGTCTGTACATCCTTACCCTCAGTGCCATGTGTATCTTTCCATAAAGCTTTAACGGTTCGTTTTAGGACATCTGGAGTAGAAGCGCTCCGTTCCAGGTTGTTGGCTTTTACAAGGGATACTACCGCTGCAGGCACGCAATGTAGGAGTATAGAATTGAATTGTGGGGACCCCAAGTTGTCCCTAAATGCCTCATCTCCCGAGTGGAGATCGTAGATTTCACTAAACCTGTCCAGGAAATCCTCCACTGCCTCATTTTTTTTTGGTTTCGTGTCCAGGATTTTATTAATATCAATGGGTTTTCTGAGGACCCCATGACAGGCATTAATGATGGTATCTTCTCTTATGTTTGGGGCATTACCGACAGCGTTTGCCATAGCCGCATGATCCTGATACCCCCCCATTATCTCGACAAACTTCAGCCATTCCTTTTGATTCAGGACCTGTCTGACCAGGGACCATAAATCTCTGCTATCAGCCTGATACACCGATATTGTAGTACGTAGCCAGTCGCAGAATGCCTGGGGGGATTTTTTTTCTGTCCGGAGCACCATTAAGGAGGGAAACAATTTCATGCGGTTTCCAAGGAATGTACACTTCTATGGTATTGGGTGCTGCTGCACCTCCACCGGGCGGAACTACCCCGGCTCTTGGATTGGGCACATGGCGTACAGGGAGTTGCCGATTAGTATTTTCCTCATCACCAGACTCAGACAAGTCTGTGTCCGTATCCCCCTTATGAGAGTGGCTCCCTGATCTGGGACGTATCGATCGTTTAGCCTGGACGTGCTGCGGTCGTTTTCAGATGATCTTTACTCCTTGTCCCCTCACATGGTCCTCGGTGAAAAGTCACATCTGTATAGCCAGGTGGAGGGGGGCTATCAGCTATCAGCGGTAGGATATATGGCTACGGGAGTAGGGGGTGCACTGGGGCTCTGAGCCAGGTCCTGAATTCCTGATTGGAAGCCTCTACTACTCAGGCTGGGATCGGGAAGCCCGCCACCGGTTGGGTGTCTCAAAACCGGAGGGGGTGTTTGGCTACTAAGGGTGAGATACAATAGACCCTCGTCCCATATGGAGTCGTCATCCCCCCCAAAACCTATGCCAGCCATTGAATTGCGCAATTCTTTTGATTGTACATCTTTAGTTGGTTTAGTTACGGTCGGCCGCTTCCGTTTTTCTTCTCCCACCTCCTTTTTTAAAATGTCAACAGTTTTAGAGCTTCCTTCGTCAGTCAACTTAATGCCCAATTTGACGGCGTTGTCCTGCCAACTAGATAAAATCTCCTTATCCCCCTTTTCATGGCAAAACTCCCGCCACTTCTGGATCAGAAGTTTTGCTTCCTTACTACGGTTTCGGGTCCAGATAAGCTCCTGGGCTTTTTGGACAGTCTCCAGGTCATCTGACCCCCCTAATGGCAACACAGTAGGTCCTAGTTTCTTATTAAGGGCCCCCGATAATAGTCGGAATTGTTTAGCATATTCCGGGAGCTTATCACATAAAAGGTTAAGAGGGGACCTGTCGTCCGAGGTGGTGTCTATTACGTTCCCCATTTGTATTTTATATATGTTTTTCTTATCAACAAAAGGAGTTGTATATTCCCTGAGTTTCCTCTCGTGCCTTGGCAGCCCACTTCAGGGTCCTGACCTTCGCGTGGGGGATTTCCCTTCTTAACAACCGGTCTAAGGCTGAGTGTTAGGCAGAGAAGTACTCCCTTGTCCGATATACAACTCTTTAATTTTAACTCTTTACATACAACACACTTATGCTCTATAATTTACCCGAGGATCATTATTGGTTGAGTCTTATTATACCTTTTGTTCTATGTCCCCTAGTGAGACACGGTACACCTTATTAGCTGCTAACGCGTTAGACCTTTTTAATCTTTAGAGGATTGAAACCTCAGGGCCTTTAACCCTCGTTTACCGTTTAGACTCAACGATCCTTCCTAAAAATCCTTACCCACCTGTCCGTCCAACTGACCCCCGAGATTCCGTCATGCAGATTAACATATCAGCGGTGATCGGTGGGTCATAGAGGAGTCACAAAGACGGGGAAAATAGAGTGGCCAAATAAGATGCTCACTCTACTGGCCAATTCCACTGTTCTTCGATCCTCGTACCCTTAAGTCTCAGCCACTATGTATCGATCTTTGTTGTGGAATCCCACCGCTGCCACCAAATGTCGAGTTCGACTTCGCTTTCGCGGTCAGTTGGATGACAATAATCAGAGACGGCACAGACTTTACCTGTTAGTTTATTAGAGATCTCGTTGACAGGTTTCTAAAAGCACACACAGAGTTGCGGACTCCGGGGCCAGTGGAAACGTGTCACACCAGCCCCTAGAATTAAGCCCCTTTTATCCCCCAAAACCGCAGAATTCACAGTTATTTACAAGTATCACAACCAATCAATATTGGAATTAAGTCAGTTTTCCCATATAAGGTCCTAACATGCTATTGTTCAAGGTTTAGTCGGCGTCTGTTTATTGTTTATGTTCTTTATACATTGTGTTTTTCTCCTCTGAAGACGAGCTGGAACATTCTGCGGTCTTGGGCTACTGATTACTACTAGCTTTAGCAAGCTCAGCATTTTTGTGATTACGTAGCCTCAAGCAGGTGTGTGAGAAAGAGAGAGCCTCAAGCATGTGCCGAGCACACAATGCTGCAAAGCCCATGCGGAGTCTAGTGGCTGAAGCAAAGAAAAAGGACAGATCTCCACACAGATGCTGGTTTAAACCGAAGATATAGTCTGAAGAAGAGTCTTAATCCGAAAAGTCACCAATTCCTTCTCTCCAGTGATGCTGCCTGTCCCGCTGAGTTACTCCAGCCTTTTGTGCCTATCTTCAGGAATCAGTCGGTGTCAAGCTTTGAGTTTAAAGTTTGAAGATGTTAGAGGGGATGATTGAGGTATAAGTGAGGAGAGAATCAGGCTGCTAGATGGCATCACAGATCCTGATTACACGATCATCAGAAAAAAGATAAGGTATGAACTTGAGTTAGTTTAAAAGCATTACATTCTCCAAGTAAGCTTTAGTAAGTTTTAGAGATATAGGTTTCAAAGGTCTTTTATTGTCACATGTACCAATTAAGTTACAGTGATATGCGAATTACCATACAGCCAGACGAAAAAAAGCAACAAGACACAGAATTACACAAAAGTATTTCTGTTTCATTGACGGACATAGTTAACGCGTTGAAATGAACGGATCGACAGCTCTGATTCCACTTGCTCTTTATTTCTCTCTTCCCACATTTACATTCCCCCTGGTTTTATTTCCGCGCTCACTGGGGTTTTACGACGCGGAATTTGGGGATTAAATGGGAGCCGTTCAGCGCCGACCTGTTGTCCACCGGGTTTCTGCCCCACAGCCCCTGAGCCCCGCTCCTGACGCCGGTCCCGGGACCCGACCCTTTTACACACCCGGAGCGGAACCGGAGCAGATTCTCAGCCAGTTTCCATCCCAAGTCCCGAAGAAACGATAAAGTTTCTCCGTGAATTTATTCCCAGTGAAGGTGTGGAGATGGGACTTGGTGTCCGCGTCGTAAAATGAAATTGTCCCGGACTCGTAACTGAGATAAACTCCCACCCTCCCGGGGATGGGACGGGCGGGGAGACGGGATGGAGGGGAGGTGAGTGCATCAAACTCGTCACCCAACCGCCTGATGCTCCAGACTCCAGTCTCCGGGGTCAGTGTGACCGGTCCCTTCCTCTCCACAGACTCTGCGGCGACTCCCAGTATCCAGCCCCAACTCCCCGCCACCTCCACCTCCCAGTAATGTCTCCCCGATGTGAATCCCTCCGATCCCAGCACACACGCACTGACTGTAAACCTCTTCCCGGTGTCAGGGAGACTCCTCCGGGTCCCGGTCCATCTCACCCTCTTCCGATCCTCAGACACCTCGAGCTCCGGATGCGCTGTTTCCACATCCAGGGTGACGGAGACTGGGGGGAGAAGCAGAGAATCAGAGAGTCCCCGGGGGTCGGGGGGAGACTCGGGCAGCGCGGCCCCGGGACCGGGGGAGAGGCCGCTCGGCCTCAGGCACAGGCGGGCGGACAACTGAAACCTTGCCCGGGGTTTCACCCCGACCACATCGGGTGGACAACAGTCTCCCGGAGTTTTTATCCAGGGGTGGAGAGGGGAATTTCGTGAGGTGGGGAGGGTGGACGGGGAGGACGAGTGTGGAGAGTGAGGAGGATTGTGAGATTGCGGTGGGGATGAAGGAATGGAGTGGGTTATTCAGATGTGGAGGCAGATCGGAGCAGGTGGATATTGAGGTTAGCGGTAATTTGCGGTTGTTAAAGAGGAGGTAGAGGTGCGTGGTGGGGTCGTCATGATCACAGTGAAAGGGGGCAGACACGAGGGGCCAGATGACCTACTCCTGTGTTTTTTGAGTGGAGGGTGAGACAAAGGGAAGGGTGGGTTTGTTAGTCAATTGGAGTGGGTGCAAAAGGGTTTACAACAACTTCATCAGGTCTGAAGGGCTGGGTTATCAGGTGAAGTTGGACAGTCATCAGGTCATAATGTCATCAATGAAAGTATTAGAATTAGGCCATTCGGCCCTTCAATTCTACTCCACCATTCAATCATGGCTGATCTATCTCTCCCTCCTAACCCCATTCTCCTGTCTTCTCCCCATAACCTCTGACATCCAAACTAATCAAGAATCCAGCTATCTCTGCCTTAAAAATATCCACCGACTTGGCCTCCACAGCCTTCTGTGGCAATAAATTCCACAAATTCACCGCCCTCTCATTAAAAGCATTTCCCCTCATCTCCTTCCTAACGGAACATCCTTTAATTTTGAGGCTCTGACCTTTCGTCCCTTCCTGCCCAAACCACTCCATCCCCGGGCACATTCCCCTGCAACCACAGGACATGCAACACCTGTCCCTTTACCTCCCAAGATTCCAAGGGGAGTAAGAGACTGACAAGGGAAGTCAAGGACAGCATAAAAATAAAAGAGCAGAAGTACAACAAAGCAAAGAAGAGTGGGAAGCCAGAGGATTGGGACTCTTTTAAAGAGCAACAGAAGATGACTAAGAATGCAATACGTGGAGAAAAGATGAGGTACGAGGGTAAACTAGCTAATAATATAAAGGAGGATAGTTAAAGCTTTTTTAGGTATGTAAAGAGGAAAAAAATAGTCAAGGCAAATGTGGGTCCCTTGAAGACAGAAGAGGGAGAATTCATTATGGGAAACAAGGAAATGGTAGACGAGTTGAACCGGTACTTTGGATCTGTCTTCACTAAGGAGGGTACAAGCAATCTCCCAGATGTTCTAGTGGGCAGAGATCCTAGGGCAGTGGTGTCCAAACTTTTTTCAAAGAGGGCCAGATTTGATAATGTGAAAATACCCAAGGGTTAATGCCCCCCCCTCCCCCCGGACCTTTAACTAATGCGCTCCCCCCCCCCCCCGAACCTTTAACTAATACGCTCCCCCCCGGACCTTTAACTAATGCGCTCCCCCCCCCCCCCCCACCGGACCTTTAACTAATAAGCTCCCCCCCCCCCCCCCCCCCCCCGGACCTTTAATTAATACGCTCCCCCCCCCCCCCCCCCCCCCCCGGACCTTTAATTAATAGGCTCCCCCCCCCCCGGACCTTTAATTAATACGCTCCCCCCCCCCCCCCCCCCCGGACCTTTAACTAATACGCTCCCCCCCGGACCTGTAACTAATACGCTCCCCCCACCCCCGGACCTTTAACTAATACGCTCCCCGGGAAGGTGTAGTCGCCGTCGCCTCTCCCGCTCGGGAGGGGGGGGGGGTGAGTCGGGCAGCGCTGACCGCCGGGAGGTGTAGTCGCCCTCTCTTCTCCCCCTCCCCCTCCCCCTACCTTCATTCTGTTAGACAGTGCTGGCGGGCCATAAATAATCATTTTTAAGACGGAAGCTGCGGGCCGTATAAAATCTGACCTCGGGCCGCGATTGGCCCCTGGGCCGGACTTTGGACATGTCTGTCCTAGGGTGACGGAGGAACTGAAGGAAATCCACATTAGGCAGGAAATGGTTTGGGTAGACTGATGGGACTGAAGGCTGATAAATCCCCAGGGCCTGATGGTCTGCATCCCAGGGTATTTAAGGAGGTGGCTCCAGAAATTGTGGATGCATTGGTGATCATTTTCCAATGTTCTATAGATTCAGGATCAGTTCCTGTGCATTGGAGGGTAGCTAATGTTGTCCCACTTTTTAAGAAAGGAGGGAGAGAGAAAACGGGAAATTATAGACCAGTTAGTCTGACATCAGTGGTGGGGAAGATGCTGGAGTCAATTATAAAAGACGAAATTGCAGAGCATTTGGATAATAGTAACAGGGTTGTTCCGAGTCAGCATGGATTTACAAAGGGGAAATCATGCTTGACTAATCTTCTGGAATTCTTTGAGGATGTAACCAGGAAAATTGACAGGGGAGAGCCGGTGGATGTGGTGTACCTTGACTTTCAGAAAGCCTTTGACAAGGTTCCACATAGGAGATAAGTGGACAAAATTAGAGCACATGGTATTGGAGGCAGGGTACTGACATGGATAGAAAATTGGTTGACAGACAGATAGCAAAGAGTGGGGATAAATGCGTCCCTTTCAGAATGGCAGGCAGTAACTAGTGGAGTACCGCAAGGCTCGGTGCTGGGACCGCAGCTATTTACAATATACATTAATGACTTGGATGAAGGGATTAAAAGTACCATTAGCAAATTTGCAGATGATACAAAGCTGGGTGGTAGTGTGAACTGTGAGGAAGATGCTATGAGGTTGCAGGGTGACTTGGACAGGTTGTGTGAGTGGGCGGATGCATGGCAGATGCAGTTTAATGTGGATAAGTGTGAGGTTATCCACTTTGGTTGTAAGAATAGGAAGGCAGAGTATTATCTGAATGGTGTCAAGTTAGGAACAGGGGACGTACAACGAGATCTGGGTGTCCTAGTGCATCAGTCACTGAAAGGAAGCATGCAGGTACAGCAGGCAGTGAAGAAAGCCAATGGAATGTTGGCCTTCATAACAAGAGGAGTTGAGTATAGGAGCAAAGAGGTCCTTCTGCAGTTGTACAGGGCCGTAGTGAGACCGCACCTGGAATACTGTGTGCAGCTTTGGTCTCCAAATTTGAGGAAGGATATTCTTGCTATTGAGGGGTGCGGCGTAGGTTTACTACGTTAATTCCCGGAATGGCGGGACTTTCATATGTTGAAAGACTGGAGCGACTAGGCTTGTATACACTCGAATTTAGAAGGATGAGAGGAGATATTATCGAAACGTATAAGATTATTAAGGGGTTGGACACGTTAGAGGCAGGAAACATGTTCCCAATGTTGGGGGAGTCCAGAACACAGTTTAAGAATAAGCCATTTAGAACTGAGATGAGGAAAAACTTTTTCAGTCAGAGAGTTGTGAATCTGTGGAATTCTCTGCCTCAGAAGGCACTGGAGGCCAATTCTCTGAATGCATTCAAGAGAGAGCTGGATAGAGCTCTTAAGGATAGCGGAGTCAGGGGGTATGGGGAGAAGGCAGAAACGGGGTACTGATTGAGAATGATCAGCCATGATCACATTGAATGGCGGTGCTGGCTCGAAGGGCCGAATGGCCTCCTCCTGCACCTATTGTCTATTGTCTTCAGATAGTTCCTCTGTCCCTCTCTTCCCCTCCCCCTTCCCAGTTCTCCCTCTGTCTTCCTGTCTCCACCTACATCCTTCCTTTGTCCTACCCTATACGTCACCCTTTCCTTCTCTCCTGAGATGCTGCCTGACCTGCTGAGTTACTCCAGCATTTTTGTAAATAAATATCTAGTCCTAGACTCACTCACTAATGGAAACATCCTCTCCACGTCCATTCTATCCAAACCTTTCACTATTTTGTATTTTTCAATGAGATCCCCCCTCATTCCTCTGAGCAACAGCGAGTACAGGGCCAATGCCGACAAACGCTCATCATAGGTTAATCTACTCATTCTTGAAACAGACTATTCAGACTGGGACATTTTTTCTTGGGAGCCTGTCAGAGTGACATTATAGATGTGTATAAGATGCACAGACAAGGTGATTAGCCGCAATACTTTACCCAAGGTCGGAGAGTCTAAACCTCGAGTGCATCAGTTTAAGGTGAGAGTGGAAACAATAAAAAGGACCTGAGGAGCAGGTTTTTCTGTCAGTGGGTAGTGTAGATGTGGAACGATCTGACAGAGGAAGTGGGCGAGGCAGGTACAATTACAACAGTTCACAGAGAATTGGGTAGATACGTGGATAAGAAAGACTTGGAAGGATACGAGCCAGACTCAGTCAAGTGGAGCTAGCTTGGTTGGGCAACGTGGTTGGCATGGTCGAGTCGAGTCAAAGGGCCAGTTGCTGTGCTACAAAGCTCTCTGACTCTGTGATGCTTCCCAGCAGATGAGCTTGGTGGGAGATCAAATCTTCAATTTCCCTTCAGTTCAAAATAAAATTAATCCTTGCATCTTTGTATAACTTAAAGATAGACCAATCAAATGTAGACACAAAATGCTGGAGCAACTCAGCGGGACAGGGAGCAGCTCTGGAGAGAAGGAATGGGTGACGTTTCAGGTCGAGACCCTTCTTCAGACTGAAGAAGGGTCCAGACCCGAAACATCACCCATTCCTTCTCGACTGAGATGCTGCCTGTCCCGCTGTGTCACTCCAGCATTTTGAGTCTACTTTCCATTTAAACCTGCAACTGCAGTTCTTTCGTACACATCTTACTTCAAGATGTCAGAAACAAGAACAATGGAAAAGGTATAAGCTTTACCTTGCTTGAAGTCATCAGATGTTTCTTTAAATGTTGTGTTGAATGAAACAGGGCAATGAAACTTTTCAATCGGCAAGGCCTCCTCTACCACCGACAGTGGTTTGGCTTCATCACGAACCCTGCGAATATTTAACAGCCGGTTATCAACTGAGCATTAGAAATGTTTTGAACAGTTCCACGAAAACTTACAATGTTTCCGTCAAGAGCATGTCCTACCTTTGCTTGTGACCAGCTTCCTCCTGAAAGAAATAAAACACAAATCTCAATTGACTGAGATGGACCGTCCTCATCCCGACAGCGGGAATTTCTCCACATTTCTACAACCCTCTGATAATTCCCATTTCCCAACTCTTATCTCCGCTGCCATGCAGATAGAAAGTGGACATTACCGTCGAGACATAGAACGATGGGGAAAAGCACAAGGAATGTTCATGAGAATGACGCCATATCTGAGAGGATGGAGCTCAATGCAAAGACTGGGCAGGTCGTGGGATTTTATCTGGAGAAAATGTCAGGAATGATGAGATAGGATTTAATTTATCGGTGGATTTAAATGGGTGAGGATGAAATAATATCTCTAATCCATGGGAGAGCAAAAATCAAAGCTGAAATGTAACGTGGTCATCAACAAATACCGAAAGGAATGCAGTCATGAGAACATGGACCTCACTAGCATTGGAGGGACTGAAGCCAACAGCAGAGATACATTTAAGGGCAAGCGGGATAAACACGCGAGCGCTCCTGGAATTCAGGGTATTGTTACCGGGTGTGGTGAGTAGATGGGAGGGATGTTGAGTGGAGCAGAAATCCTGACTGGATAGGATGTGCCGAATGGCCTGTCTATTATGTAGAATGGGATGTCATTCTGTGGTGAACAAAGGTGGGTAAAACAAACAGAGCAAATTCCCCCAAGGTGACCGCCCACTGCTGATGGGAACCGGATATAGATGTTCAATCTGCTGTGTGCGCCACATTCTAGATTTCAATGTTAATCCCCACAATGTGGTCATGGCTGATCTAGCCCAGGAACGAACTCCTCCGCCTTGTCCCATTCCCTTTGATTTCAGTTCCCCGAATTTTCAAAAATGTATCTTCCTCTGGTATAAATACGTCTAACAGGTTAAACCTCTCAGAGTCTCTTGGTTGGAGAATCCCAGAGATTTACTCTCCTCTGTCCATTCGTGACCCTTGGGATCAGATATAGGATCACCCGTCGTAGTTCTCAACTCCACAGAATACAAACACCTCTCTACATTCAGGCCAGGCAGTCCTGAGATCCCATAGATTATGCGGGAGGCCAATTAGTTTGGGAACAACAGCTGGAACAGATGAAACATTTACCCAGTTCTGAATTACTGGTAAATGCAGCATGTATTTCTGAAATATCCCCCTCCATTTTGTGACTGCACTTTCACTTCGCCAGACTGTGGTGTAACCCCTCACCTTCAGAAACACCACACTGTCCTTTTGATCCATCTGCTGCTGCAACTTAGAGAGTTCCTCCTGAATAGATTTTAAATTCTCTTCGATCTCTCCAAGATTTTTCTTCATTCTATTCAGAATCCTCTTCTCTTCCTCCCGGATATCTGCCTGTACGCGCTGCTCTTTCTCAGTGAGAATCTGGTGCAGTTCAGCAAACTGGGATGCGATCTTGGACTGAAGGTTGTGTGACTGTTCCTGTCAAATGAAAGGTGAAGATCAATATGTGATGTCACTGATTGTGTTTCCCTCAGAGGTTGACGGTGACATTTGTCCTGTGCATTTTTTATTTGCTTTGGCAATTCAATAGTTTGTCTAAATGCTTCTGAAGTGTTGTGAGGGTAATCTGATAACCCATCAATCCTCTACCCCTAATGCAATTCCCAGCTGCCTATTCCTTTTCAAGTGCCCATTAATTCCCATTTATCCGTCCACCACCCCCTAGTGGGGTGCCGCAAGGCTCATTGCTGGGACCGCAGTTATTTATAATATATATTAACGATTTAGACGAGGGAATTAAATGTAACATCTCCAAGTTTGCGGATGCCACAAAGCTGGGCGGCAGTGTGAGCTGCGAGGAGGATGTTGTGAGGCTGCAGGGTGAGTTGGACAGGTTGGGTGAGTGGGCAGATGCATGGCAGATGCAGTAAAATGTGAATAAATATGACGTTATCCACTTTGGTGGCAAGAACAAGAAGGCAGATTATTATCTGAATGGTGTCAGATTAGTAAAAGTGGAGGTGCAATGAGACCTGGGTGTCCTTGTACACTAGTCAATGAAAGTAAGCATGCACGTACAGCAGGCAGTGAAGAAAACTAATGGCATGTTGGCCTTCATTGTGAGAGGATTGGAGTTTAGGAGCAAGGAGGTCCTACTGCAGTTGTGCAGGGTCCTGTTGAGACCACACCTGGAAAATTGTGTGCTGTTTTAATCTCCTAATTTAAGGAAGGACATTCTTGCTATTGTGTGAGTGCAGTGTAGGTTCATCAGGTTAATTACCGGGATGGCAGGACTGACATATGATGAAAGAATGTATCACAAATGTTGGAGTAACTCAGCAGGTCAGGCAGCATCTAGGAGGGAGGGAATGGGTGACGTTTTGGGTCGAGACCCTCTTCAGACTGATTCTGAATGGGTCGACTGGGCTCGTATTCACTGGAATTTAGAAAGATGAGATAGGATCCTATAGAAACATGTAAAATTCTTTAGGGATTGGAGAGGCTAGATGCAGGAAAAATGTTCCCGATGTTGGGGGAGTCCAGAACCAGGGGTTATAGTTTAAGAATAAAGGGTAGGCCATGATCATATTGAATGACGGTGCTGGCTCGAAGGGCCGAATGGCCTACTCCTGCACCTATTTTCTATGCAGCACCCGAGGTCAGGATCGAACCCGGTCACCAGAACTGGGAGACAGCAGCACTACTTGTGTCACTGCGCTGACCTGTTATTACACGCGTCACAGGGATCAAACCAGCACAAGATCAGGAAATCGAAACTTAAAAGCCTTACCAGAACTCCAGAAATCTTCTCTTTCTGTTGCTGCTCCATTTGCTGGATCCCTGATTTATCTTTTGTGAGAGACTGGATGGAAGCTTTAACCTGACCCTGCGATTGTGTTTGAAAATCGGAGAATAAAAGTGTTAGACAATAAAGACGGAATTAAACAATGATTCGCACAATCGGTTTGCTTTTACCTTGTAGTTTTCAACAGCTTCATCTATCAGAATGAAGCGGTGATCTCTGTGTTCCCGCCCACCTGCACAAACCACACAGATCAGCTTCTTGTCAGTTTCACAAAACAGCTTCAGTTCTTCCTGATGTTCCTCGCAGTGAAGTTTACTTTCCATCTCTGTCCGATTCAGGCTCAGTGTTCGAGCTTTCTCAGCCAGTCTCGCCAAGGCCCGACTCACCCTGAGGGTGCGGTCTGTAAACACCTCTCTACATTCCGGGCAGGAGTTTCTCCCCTCCCTGTCCCAACTCTGTGTGATACAGGAGCGGCAGAAGTAGTGCCCACACTCCAGTGACACCGGATCGGTGAAGAAATCCAGGCAGATGGGACAAACTACCTCCTCGGTTAAACTCTCGAACCTGTCTTTCGAAGCCATTTTTAACTCTGCCACTTCCTGGTTCAAAACGCATGTCCACTGCGCACGCCGCCGTCTAGAGGAATGAATGTAAATCTGACGCAAATGTTCAACGTGAAGATGCAGAAACAAGGAACTGCAGATGCAGGGTTACAAAAAAAGTACAAAGTGCTGGAGTAAGTCTGTGAGTCAAGCAGCACATCTGGAGAACATGGACAGCTGATTTTTCGGGTCAGGACCCTTCTTCAGACTGATTGTAGGGGGTGCGAGATGGAATAACGATGGGAGGAAGGGGGAAGGACAAAGCCTGGCTGGCAATAGGTTGATACAGTTGAGGGGGGAGAGGGAGTTGATAGTCAGACGGTTGGACAAAGGCCAGAGATGAAAAGACAGAAGGTGTGTGAGAAAATGATTGAGGACTTGCGAATTGTGTCCTGATCTTCAAACAGTCTTCTCCTCAGACGGCCAAAGGTTGTGCAGGTGCACTGAAGGCGCTGGTGAGTTTCACCATCAATGTCTGCCTTCCTCTGGGAAGGGGAGCGCCGGCCAGAGCACCCGAGGGTCACCGTCGTTACGACCATTTTAAAGGAAGGAGACAAATCCACCCGCGGAAACTATGGAGGGTTCCCCCGCTCTCTACCACAGGGAGGGGTCAGTTACACATTAAACTGTCCTGAATATAGACGGAAGCGGAGAGTAGCGCTTGGGACAGTGTAAGGCAGGATAAAATGCTGGAAACAACTGCAGAGTGGATTCACGAAGATGGTGCCAGGATTTGAGGGTCAGAGCGAAAGGGAGAGGTTGGGCAGGGAAGGATTTATTAATTGGAGCGCAGGAGGCTGAAGTGCTTAAGATCAATCGGCGAATAGACAGGGTGAATGCACAGTCTGTTACCCGGAGCAGTAGAATCGAGAACTAGAGGACACAGGTTTGTGGTGAGAGGTGCAAGATTTAATCGGAACCTGAGGAACAACATTTTCACACAGAAGGTCGTGGGTGTCTGGAACAAGCTGCCAGAGGGGTTAAGTGAGCCTGGACAACAACGTGGAGTTGAAGCCCCGTTTCCTGAACAAAGAGGATACCTCCGAATCACCCCTCCTCCTCCTGCTCCTCCTCCCCCTCACCATTCCTCTTCCTCTCCTTCACCCCTCCTCCTCTCCCTCTCACCCTCTCCCTCTCACCCTCCTCTCCCTCTCACCCACTCCCTTTCATCCTCCTCTCCCTCTCAACCTCTCCCATTCCCTGCACCTCCTCCTCCCCCCCTCTTCCACTCCTTCACTATCCTCCTCCTCCCCTTATTCCTCACTTTCACCCCTCCTCCTCCTCCTCCCTCTCCTCTCCCCACTTCCTCTCCACCTCTCCCTCATCCCGCTCCTTCCCCTCAACCCTCCACTTCCTCTCACCCTCACCCCTCCATTTTTCTCACCTCCTCTCCCTCACCCCTTCATTTCTCTCTCCTCCACTCCGGGCCTCCATGGCCGCCTCTCTCCGTAGCCGCAGCCGCTCCTTGTGGACCCGCTGCCGGGCGGGGTCGGGGCCGCCGCTGCAGGCCCGGCAGAGAGGGAGGGGAATGAGGGGGAGAGGGTGGAGGAGGGGGATGAGGAGCCGCGGCAACAGCGGGTCTCGGGTTGCCGCCGCCATCAGCGCCATGGGGTCTTGCTTCCATAATACCGGTTGCCATCAAAGCTGAAGTGAACTGTAATCAGTCGGTATGTGTAGGAATGAACTGCAGATGCTGGTTTAAACCGAAGACAGACACAAAATGCTGGAGTAACTCAGCGGGACAAACAGCATCTCTGGAGAGAAGGAATGGGTGACGTTTCAGGTCAAGATCCCTTTTCAAACGGTCAGAATCGACCCGTGCGTTGGAAGGAACTGCAGATGCTGGTTTAAACCGAAGATTGAGTCTGAAGAAGGGTCTCGACCCGAAACGTCACCCATTCCTTCTCTCCAGAGATGCTGCCCGTCCCGCTGAGTTACTCCAGCTTTAGTGTCTATCTTCAGCAATCAGTCGGTGACAAGCTTTGAGTTTAAAGTCTGAAGATGTTAGAGGGGATAATTGAGGTGTAAGTGAGGAGAGAATCAGGCTGGCAGATGGCATCACAGATCCTCATTACACAATAATCAGAAAAATGGATAAGGTCTGAACAAGAGCTCGTTTAAAAGCGTTAAATTCTCCAAGTAAGCTTTAGTAAGTTTTAGATAGAGGTTTCAAAGGTCTTTTATTGTCACGTGTACCAATTAAGGTACAGTAATATGCGAATTACCATAAAGCCAGACGAAAATAAAAGCAACAAGACACAGAATTACACAAAAGTATTTCTATTGCTTTGACGGACGCGGTTAACGCGTTGAAATGAACGGATCCGACAGCTCTGATTTCACTTGCTGTTTAGTGAGGCTGGACAACAACTTGCGGCGGGTTTAGGACCCGGGGGGGGCGGAGCTGTGGAGCCGCCGGCGCGGCTGCTGCTGAACCTGCGGCCAATGAAAGGGGCGGGGCAACGGCTGGGGGGAGGCGGAGCTCAGCCCCGTCAATCACAGCCCTGACCACAAAGTGGATGTCATTTGCAATCAGCTGCGGGTAAATTTCATTCCCTTAAACTCAACACATCAGTGTTTCTCATCGTGAATTGTTCATTACATTAGGCTGCACAATAACATTACTTCTACAGCAAACACTGTTATTTTATTTAACAGTCTCATGTGCAAACTTGAATTCAACTCAATGATTCAATTATACTCTATTGTCACATGTTATGTGACCCCCCCCCCCCCTCCCCCAGTCATACGCCACTTCATCTGGGGGTCGAGGATGGACCGGGTGCGACGGGCTATTATGCACAAGTTGGCAGACAATGGGGGTAAAAGCTTGCCCAACGTCGCATTCACCCTGATGGACGCCTTCGTGTGTGGCTGCATCAGGCGGAGCGTAGAGCCAAGGCATGTGGGCACCAAGTATCACTGCCTGCTGACGTTCTACCTGTCCCCAGTGTTGCGAAGGATGGGCCTGGCGCAGATGCCACGCAATGTGACAGTCAGCTGGACCATTGCCGCAACATGTGATTCGTGGTAAGGTTCTTCCAGACCAACACGTTTGACCACAAGTCCATCGGACAGTGGTCAGCACGGAACGTCCTGCAGGCACTGCAGGGAAATGACTCCACGGATCCTGTGGCGCGGTTCCAAGAGCAGACTGCCCAGCTTGTCTGGCAAAATGTCTCATCACCAGAACTCACCAACAAGCACCAAGATCTGGCTTGGCTGGCGGTGAGGGGAGCCCTCCCACTCAGATCCTTCCTGCACCGTCAGAACCTCAATACCAGCGCACACTGCCCTCGGGACGGCTGCTATGGAGAGGAGACGGTCGCACACCTCTTCACAGAGTGTGGATTTTCCAAGAGAGTCTGGAGAGGTTTGCAGGGGTCCCTGTCACGATTTATTCCGAGCAGCTCCGTCACAGAGGACTCTGTGATCTACGGACTGTTCCCAGGGACGCATTCAGAGACTGACATCGAGTGCTGTTGGAAGGTCATCAACTGGGTGAAAGACGCTCTTTGGTCTGCCCGAGCTTTGTTGACCTCCCAGCGGGCCCACTGCAGACTGCAGGAGTACGTGCTGTGGGACGCATTGAAGCTTGGTGCAGCCAACACCAAGGCTCTGTGGGGGAGGGCCACAGACTACGGTCCTTCTGCTGCTGGACACGGGGGGGGGGGGCAGGGAGTGGTGGAGACGCCTCTCCAAATAACGGAAGGGATTCCACGCCATTGAGCCACATGAGTGGCAAGGGTAGGGGGTAATTTTGTGTAAGTGGTGTATTGAATATCTCCAGAGATGCTGCCTGTCACGCTGAGTTACTCCAGCATTTTGTGTCTGTCTTCGGTTTAAACCAGCATCAGCAGTTCCTTCCTACACACTATCATTTTATTTAACAGTCCCATGTGCAAACTTGAATTCAACTCAATGATTCAATTATACTCTATTGTCACATGTTATGTGACCCCCCCCCCCCCCCCTCCCCCAGTCATACGCCACTTCATCTGGGGGTCGAGGATGGACCGGGTGCGACGGGCTATAATGCACAAGTTGGCAGACAATGGGGGTAAAAGCTTGCCCAACGTCGCATTCACCCTGATGGATGCCTTCGTGTGTGGCTGCATCAGGCGGAGCATAGAGCCAAGGCATGTGGGCACCAAGTACCACTGCCTGCTGACGTTCTACCTGTCCCCAGTGTTGCGAAGGATGGGCCTGGCGCAGATGCCACGCAATGTGACAGTCAGCTGGACCATTGCCGCAACATGTGATTCGTGGTAAGGTTCTTCCAGACCAACACGTTTGACCACAAGTCCATCGGACAGTGGTCAGCACGGAACGTCCTGCAGGCACTGCAGGGAAATGACTCCACGGATCCTGTGGCGCGGTTCCAAGAGCAGACTGCCCAGCTTGTCTGGCAAAATGTCTCATCACCAGAACTCACCAACAAGCACCAAGATCTGGCTTGGCTGGCGGTGAGGGGAGCCCTCCCACTCAGATCCTTCCTGCACCGTCAGAACCTCAATACCAGCGCACACTGCCCTCGGGACGGCTGCTATGGAGAGGAGACGGTCGCACACCTCTTCACAGAGTGTGGATTTTCCAAGAGAGTCTGGAGAGGTTTGCAGGGGTCCCTGTCACGATTTATTCTGAGCAGCTCCGTCACAGAGGACTCTGTGATCTACGGACTGTTCACAGGGACGCATTCAGAGACTGACATCGAGTGCTGTTGGAAGGTCATCAACTGGGTGAAAGACGCTCTTTGGTCTGCCCGAGCTTTGTTGACCTCCCAGCGGGCCCACTGCAGACTGCAGGAGTACATGCTGAGGGACGCATTGAAGCTTGGTGCAGCCAACACCAAGGCTCTGTGGGGGAGGGCCACAGACTAGGGTCCTTCTGCTGCTGGACACGGGGGGGGGGGCAGGGTGTGGTGGAGACGCCTCTCCAAATAAGGGAAGGGATTCCACGCCATTGAGCCACATGAGTGGCAAGGGTAGGGGGTAATTTTGTGTAAGTGGTGTATTGAATATCTGCATTGAATGTGTGTATAGCCTCTGAGAATGTCGGATGGAGTTTTGGAAGGAACATCTTTTGTATATACTTATTTCTTGAATAAAATATTTTTTGATAATAAATAAATAAATAAAAGGGAAGGGCGATTGTTTCACTCTTTATATTTTCACAAAAGTATTTCTGTTCCGTTGACGGACGCAGTATGAACGGATCGACAGCTCTGATTTCACTTGCTGTTTATTTCTCTCTTCCCACATTTACATTCCCCCTGGTTTTATTTCCGCGCTCACCCGCGTTCTGTAGCTTTACCATTTTGTACGTAATTATATTTTCAATAAACACATCCACAAGTTCCACGGCATGATTTGGCACAGAATACAGAAAGAACATTGCAGTAGTCTTGTCGTGGTTCAATCTGAGCCACAGACCACTTTTCCAATGCACATTATGAGCAGATGTCACTGTGCTAAATGTCGCAACACTCCCTGCACACTAAGGGCAATTAACCAACAAACCCGCATGTCTTTTGGAGGTGGGAGAAACCCAGAGCAATAGACAATAGAAAATAGGTGCTGGGGAAGGCCATTCGGCCCTTCGAGCCAGCACCGCCATTCAATGTGATCATGGCTGCTCATTCTCAATCAGTACCCCGTTCCTGCCTTCTCCCCGTACCCCCTGACTCCGCTATGCTTAAGAGCTCTATCTAGCTCTCTCTTGAATGCATTCAGAGAATTGGCCTCCACTGACTTCTGAGGCAGAGAATTCCACAGATTCACAACTTTCTGACTGAAAAAGTTTTTCCTCATCTCACTTCTAAATGGCCTACCCCTTATTCTTAACCTGTGGCCCCTTGTTCTGGACTCCCCCAACATTGGGAACATGTTTCCTGCCTCTAACGTGTCGAACCCCTTAATAATCTTATACGTTTCGATAAGATCCCCTCTCATCCTTCTAACCTGCAGGAATCCCACGTGGTCACAGGGAAAACGTGCAAACTCCGAACAGACTGCAACAGAGGTCATGTTTGAACTCTGGTCTCTGGCCCTATGAGGCAAAGGCTCTGCCTGCAGCTCCACAGCACCTCAGAAATATTAACCCTTCCCTTTCCAGACACTGTATACTGCCCAACCTGCTGAATGCCGACAACGTTTTCTGTTTTTTTGTTGGCTGTTTATGGTCAGACTTACATTCCAATCACCCAATCAACTGGAAAAACGGAAAAAACACGCAGATGCTGAAAATCCAAATGGAAACACCATTCATCATCAGTATTAGATCTGAAATGTCAGGTCTGTTTCACTTTGCAGATGCCGCCTGACCTGCTGAGTATTTGGGACAGAGGGGGTAAGTGAGGCTGGACAACAAAGTGGCGGCGGGCTTTAGGACCCGGGGGGACCCGGAGCTGTGGAACCGCCGCCGCGACTGCTGCTGAACCCGCGGTCAATGAAAGGGGTCGGGCACGGCTGAGGGGAGCCGGAGCTCAGCTCCGTCAATCACAGCCCTGACCACAAAGTGGATGTCATTTGCAATCAGCTGCGGTAAATTTCATTCCCTTAAACTCAATACATCAGTGTTTCCCATCGTGAATTGTTCATTATATTAGGCTGCACAATAACATTACTTCTACACCAAACACTGTTATTGTATTTAACAGTCTCATGTGCAAACTTGAATTCAACTCAATTATTCAATTATACTCTATTGTCACATGTACCTCAGGACGGTGAAATGCTTTGCTTTTGCATGCAATCCGGTAAAATACAGACCTCACCTGGCCGGTACAGAGAGAGTCGCCACGTTTCATTATATTAGGCTGCACAATAACATTACTTCTCCTGCAAACACTGTAATAAAGAAGGGATCACAAAATGCTGGAATAACTCATTTTGTGATACCTTCGATTAGTACCAGCATCTGCAGTTATTTTTCTGTAATGAAGAAGGGTCTCGATCCGAAATGTCACCCATTCCTTCTCTCCAGAGATGCTGCCTGTCACGCTGAGTTACTCCAGCATTTTGTGTCTGTCTTCGGTTTAAACCAGCATCAGCAGTTCCTTCCTACACACTATCATTTTATTTAACAGTCCCATGTGCAAACTTGAATTCAACTCAATGATTCAATTATACTCTATTGTCACAGGTACCGAGGAACGGTGAAATGCTTTGCTTTTGCATGCAATCCGGTAAAATACGGACCTCACCCGGGCGGTGCAGAAAGAGTGGCCACGTTTCTGGCGCCGACAAAGTTGCGAGAAGTTCATGGAACAGTCTGTATTTCCCCGCAGCGGCGAACCAGGCCCCGTCGCACGAGGCAGCAGGCGTCCCCGCGCCGGGCCCCCCTTCGTTCTCGGCTGCCCCCCGCCGGGTTGCTCTCGGGTTGGAATGATTCACGGCTATTTTCCCAGCGTGGAAAAGTCAAAGACGAGACGACATAGATTTAAGCACAGGAGGGGCAAGGTTCAAGGAGATGTGCGGGGCATGTTTTATTACACAGGGTGGTGGGTGCCTGGAATGCGCTGCTGCAGTGGTGGCAGAGGCACATACGGTAGAGGCATTGCACAGTCTGATGTGGGCTGAAGGGACTGTTCTAGATCGATGTGGCCGTCAACAAAACCAACAGGTTATTTGTAGTTCCCTTCCCAACAATCAGCGTTATTTTTCTCCCTTGAATGATTTTTTCAGATTTCACTCCCTGTTCCCGTTTACACGCCCTCAGTAAGACCTATACAGTCCCCGTCCGATCAACACCAATTCATTCTCTCTGATACAGCGGTCTTGCAACTCTTGGAATTTTGAGACATGCCAAACTTCCTCGGTCTGCTGAGGAACTAGAGGCGTTTAGATGTAGAAGAGGCCACTGCGAGAGAACCGAATGCCATAGACGAGGATAGAGGAGATGCAAGTGAATCTCTGCCTCCCATGAAAGGGCTGTTTGTGTCCTGAATGGTGCTGAGGGTCGAGGTGCAGGGAGAGGGTGGAGCGCCCCCTAGTGGGTTGTAGGGGAAAGCGCCTGGGGATGGGATGATGGGGTGAAAGGTGAAGACCAGGGATCTCTGCCATTATTCTCTCTGGAGGGGAGGGAGGTGAGATCTGATGTGCAGGAAGTGGTGCAGATACAGGTGAGGGCACCATCAATTGCAGTGAAGTTGAAGCCCCGTCTCCTGATGAAAGAGGGCCTGGAGTAGAAGACCTCATCTTGAGCACTGATGCGGCGGAGACGGAGGGAGTGAGAGAAGGGGATGTCATCATTACAGGAGTCTGGGCTGGACGAGGCACAGTCTGGGGAGATGTTGGAGTCAGTGCGTTTGTGGTCAATGTCTCGTGGTCACCATGAGGTATGAAAATGAAGACAACAATCAGAGCGCGCACTGATGACGAAGGAAAAGTTGAGCCACAATGGTCCATTGTTGAATGTGGAATGGATGATAATTAAGGGACATCAACAGGTAAACTAGCAGGATGCCCATGGTGTGGGCGGGGAGAGAGAGAGGTGAATTGCAAGGCTTACTTGACAGTAGAAAGATCAGTATTGATAGCTGGGTTGGAAGCTGCCCAAGTGAAATATGAAATGCTCTTCCTCCAATTTGCACTGGGCCTCACTCTGACAACGGAGGTGGCCCAGGACAGAAAGGTCAGTCTGGGAATGGGAATTAAAATGTTTGGCAATCGGGAGATCGCGTAGGTGAAGACGCACTGGGCGTATATGTTTTCAGCGAAACGGTCGCCCGGTCTGCACTTGGTCTCACCGACAGATAGGTGTCCAGCAGATGCAACACCCGTCCCTATACGTCCTCCCCGGACTCCACTCATGGACGCAGCCAGTCCTTTCAGGTGAGGCAGAGGTTCATTTGAACCTCCCCCAACGACATCTACCGTGACCGTTTTTCTCGGCGTGGACTCCAAATTATCGTAAGGGTTGAACGCTGGTCTCTGGCCCCGTGAGGCAGCGGCTCTACCTGCTGCTCCACAGTACCTCAGAAATATTAAGCCTTCCCTATCCACATACTACTTTCTGCTCGACCTGTCGAATGCTGCCAGCGTTTTCTGTCTGATTTATTTTCTTGGCAATTTATAGTCAGACTCACAATCCAATCAAACATTGAACTGGAAAAACTTTTTTAAAAAGCAGATGCAGAAAATCAGAAAGACATAAGATCCAAGAAATACCCAGCAGATCGGTTAGCTTCTGTAGAGAGCGAAACGGAGTTAATGGCTCAGGTTGAACACCATTCATCATTGGTATTAGATCCGAAATGTAATGTCTGTTTCACCTTGCAGATGCTGCCTGACCTGCTGAGTATTTGGGGCCATGTCTACCTTTATTCCCCATTTAAGTCGTGCATGTGGTTTGGGCCGCAGGTGTGGTAACAGGTGACAGAAGTCACTTATTAAATCAGATTCCCGCTGTTTCTGCAATTGCCAAAGTTAATTCTCAAAGTTACAGCTGGTCTGTGGTCGCACCGCGTGGCGTTATCATATCATATCATATCATATATATACAGCCGGAAAACAGGCCTTTTCGGCCCTCCAAGTCCGTGCCGCCCAGCGATCCCCGTACATTAACACTATCCTACACCCACTAGGGACAATTTTTACATTTACCCAGCCAATTAACCTACATACCTGTACGTCTTTGGAGTGTGGGAGGAAACCGAAGATCTCGGAGAAAACCCACGCAGTCACGGGGAGAACGTACAAACTCCTTACAGTGCAGCACCCGTAGTCAGGATCGAACCTGAGTCTCCGGCGCTGCATTCGCTGTAAAGCAGCAACTCTACCGCTACGCTACCGTTCAATGCTAGTGGCGGGACCAAGAAGTGACGCAGTTAACGAGTTGAAATGAACGGATCGACAGCTCTGATTCCACTTGCGGTTTATTTCTCTCTTCCCACATTTACATTCCCCCTGGTTTTATTTCCGCGCTCACTGGGTGTTTCACGACGGGTAATTTCGGGATTAAATGGGAGCCGTTCAGCGCCGACCTGTTGTCCACCGGGTTTCTGCCCCACAGCCTGAGCCCCGCTCCTGACGCCGGTCCCGGGACCCGACCCTTTTACACACCCGGAGCGGAACCGGAGCAGATCCTCAGCCAGTTTCCATCCCAAGTCCCGAAGAAAGGATAAAGTTTCTCCGTGAATTTATTCCCAGTGAAGGTGTGGAGATGGGACTTGGTGTCCACGTCGTAAAATGAAACTGTCCCGGACTCGTAACTGAGATAAACTCCCACCCTCCCGGGGATGGGACGGGCGGGGAGACGGGATAGAGGGGAGGTGAGTGCATCAAACCCGTCACCCCCCCGCCTGATGCTCCAGACTCCAGTCTCCGGGGTCAGTGTGACCGGTCTCTTCCTCTCCACAGACTCTGCGGCGACTCCCATTCTCCAACCCCGACTCCCCGCCACCTCCACCTCCCAGTAATGTCTCCCCGATGTGAATCCCTCCGACCCCAGCACACACGCACTGTCTGTAAACCTCTTCCCGGTGTCAGGGAGACTCCTCCGGGTCTTGGTCCGTCTCACCCTCTTCCGATCCTCAGACACCTCGAGCCCCGGACCCGCTGTTTCCACATCCAGGGTGACGGAGACTGGGGGGAGAAGCAGAGAATCAGAGAGTCCCCGGGGGTCGGGGAGAGACTCGGGCAGCGCGGCCCCGGGACCGGGGGAGAGGCCGCTCGGCCTCAGGCACAGGCGGGCGGACAACTGAAACCCTGCCCGGGGTTCACCCACAACCACATCGGGTGGACAACAGACATCTCTCCTGGAGTTTTTATCCGGGGATGGAGAGGGGGATTTCGTGAGGTGGGGGAGGGTGGACCAGGAGGACGAGTGCGGAGAGTGAGGAGGATTGTGAGATTGCGGTGGGGAAGGGGGAATGAAGCGGGTTATTCAGATATGGAGGCAGATCGGAGCAGGTTGATATTGAGGTGAGCGGTAATTTGAGGATGTTAAAGAACAGGTAGAGGTGAGTGGTGGGGTCGTCATGATCACAGTGAAAGGGGGCAGACACGAGGGGCCAGATGACCTGCTCCTGTGTTGTTTGAGTGGAGGGTGAGACAAAGGGAAGGGTGGGTTTGTTAGTCAATTGGAGTGGGTGCAAAAGGGTTTACAACAACTTCATCAGGTCTGAAGGGCTGAATTATCAGGTGAAGTTGGACCGTCATCAGGATCTAATGTCATAAATGAAAGTATTAGAATGAGGCCATTTGGCCCATCAAGTCTACTCCACCATTCAATCATGGCTGATCTATCTCTCGCTCCTAACCCCTTTCTCCTGCCTTCTCCCCACAATCTCTGCCTTAAAAATATCCACTGACTTGGCCTCCACAGCCTTCTGTGGCAATGAATTCCACAATTTCACCACCCTCTGATTAAAAGCATTTCCCCTCATCTCCTTCCGAAAAGAACATCCTTTAATTCTGAGGCTCATGACCTTTCATCCCTTCCTGCCCAAACCACCCCATCCCCGGGCACATTCCCGTGCAACCGCAGGAGATGCAACATCTGTCCCTTTACCTACCCCCTCAACTCCATCCAAGGACCCAAACAGTCGTTCCAGGTTTGACATCCCCCTCATCTCCTTCCTAAAAGAACATCCTTTAATTCTGACGCTATGACCTCTAGCCCTAGATTCTCTCACTAATGGAAACATCCTCTCCACATCCACTCTATCCAAGCCTTTCACTATTCTGTATTTTTCGATGAGGTCCCCCCTCATTCTTCTAATCACCAGCGACTACAGGCCCAATGATGACAAACGCTCATCATAGGTTAATCTACTCATTCCTGGAACAGACTATTCAGACTGGGACATTTCTTCTTGGGAGCCTGTCAGAGTGACATTATAGATGTGTATAAGATGCACAGATAAGGTGATTAGACAATAGACAATAGACAATAGGTGCAGGAGTAGGCCATTCAGCCCTTCGAGCCAGCACCGCCATTCAATGCGATCATGGCTGATCACTCTCAATCAGTACCCCGTTCCTGCCTTCTCCCCATACCCTCTCACTCCACTATCCTTAAGAGCTCTATCCAGCTCTCTCTTGAAAGAATCCAACGAACTGGTCTCCACTGCCTTCTGAGGCAGAGAATTCCACACCTTCACCACCCTCTGACTGAAAAAGTTCTTCCTCATCTCCGTTCTAAATGGCCTACCCCTTATTCTTAAACTGTGGCCCCTTGTTCTGGACTCCCCCAACATTGGGAACATGTTATCTGCCTCTAATGTGTCCAATCCCCTAATTATCTTATATGTTTCAATAAGATCACCCCTCATCCTTCTAAATTCCAGTGTATACAAGCCCAATCGCTCCAGCCTTTCAACATACGACAGTCCCGCCATTCCGGGAATTAACCTAGTGAACCTACGCTGCACGCCCTCCATAGCAAGAATATCCTTCCTCAAATTTTGGAGACCAAAACTGCACACAGTACTCCAGGTGCGGTCTCACCAGGGCCCGGTACAACTGTAGAAGGACCTCTTTGCTCCTATACTCAACTCCTCTTGTTACGAAGGCCAACATTCCATTGGCTTTCTTCACTGCCTGCTGTACCTGCATGCTTCCTTTCATTGACTGATGCACTAGGACACCCAGATCTCGTTGAACTCCCCCTCCTCCTAACTTGACACCATTCAGATAATAATCTGCCTTTCTATTCTTACTTCCAAAGTGAATAACCTCACACTTATCTACATTAAACTGCATCTGCCATGCATCCGCCCACTCACACAACCTGTCCAAGTCACCCTGCAGCCTTATTGCATCTTCCTCACAATTCACACTACCCCCCAACTTAGTATCATCTGCAAATTTGCTAATGGTACTTTTAATCCCTTCGTCTAAGTCATTAATGTATATCGTAAATAGCTGGGGTCCCAGCACCGAACCTTGCGGTACCCCACTGGTCACTGCCTGCCATTCCGAAAGGGACCCATTTATCCCCACTCTTTGCTTTCTGTCTGTCAACCAATTTTCTATCCATGTCAGTACCCTACCCCCAATACCATGTGCCCTAATTTTGCCCACTAATCTCCTATGTGGGACCTTGTCGAAGGCGTTCTGAAAGTCGAGGTACACCACATCCACTGACTCTCCCTTGTCAATTTTCCTAGTTACATCCTCAAAAAATTCCAGTAGATTTGTCAAGCATGATTTCCCCTTCGTAAATCCATGCTGACTCGGAATGATCCCGTTACTGCTATCCAAATGCTCAGCAATTTCGTCTTTTATAATTGACTCCAGCATCTTCCCCACCACTGATGTCCGACTAACTGGTCTATAATTACCCGTTTTCTCTCTCCCTCCTTTCTTAAAAAGTGGGATAACATTTGCTATCCTCCAATCCACAGGAACTGATCCACAATACTTTACCCAAGGTCGGAGAGTCTGAACCTCGAGCGCATCAGTTTAAGGTGAGAGTGGAAACAATAAAAAGGACCTGAGGAGCAGGTTTTTCAGTCAGTGGGTAGTGTAGATGTGGAACGATCTGACAGAGGAAGTGGTCGAGGCAGGTACAATTACAACAGTTCACAGAGAATTGGGTAGATACGTGGATAAGAAAGACTTGGAAGGATATGAGCCAGACTCAGGCAAGTGGGGCTAGCTTGGTTGGACAACGTGGTTGGCATCGTCGAGTCGAGTCCAAGGGCCTGTTGCTGTGCTACAAAGCTCTCTGACTCTGTGATGCTTCCCAGCAGATGAGCAGGTGGTAGATCAAATCTTCGATTTCCCTTCACTCCAAAATAACATTAATCTTTGCATCTTAGTATTACTTGAAACAGGACGCAATCAAAGGTAGACACAAAATGCTGGAGTAACTCAGTGGGACAGGCAGCATCTCTGGAGAGAAGGAATGGGTGACGTTTCGGATTGAGAAACTTCTTCAGACTGTAGAATGGCCTCGACCCGAAACGTCACCCATTCCTTCCCTCTAGAGATGCTGCCTTTCCCGATGAGTCACTCCAGCATTTTGTGTCTATTTTTGATTTAAACCTGCAACTGCAGTTCTTTCGTACACATCTTACTTCAAGATGTCAGGAACAAGAACAATGGAAAAAATATTAGCTTTACCTTGCTTGAAGTCATAAGATGTTTCTTTAAATACTGTGTGGAATGAAACAGGGCAATGAAACTTGTCAATCGGCAAGGCCTCCTCTACCACCGATAGTGGTTTGGCTTCATCACGAACCCTGCGAATATTTAACAGCCGGTTATCAACTGAGCATTAGAAATGTTTTGAGTTGTTCCACCAAAACTTACAATGTTTCCGTCAAAAGCATGTCCTACCTTCGCTTGCGACCAGCTTCCTCCTGAAAGAAATAAAACACAAATCTCAATTGACTGAGATGGACCGTCCTCATCCCGACAGCGGGAATTTCTCCACATTTCTACAACCCTCTCATAATTCCCATTTCCCATCTCTTATCGCCGCTGCCATGCAGATCGAAAGTGGACATTACCGTCGAGACGTAGAACGATGGGGAAAAGCGCAAGGAATTTTCATGAGAATGACGCCATATCTGAGAGGATGGAACTCAATGCAAAGACTAGGCAGGTCGTGGGATTTTATCGGGAGAAGATGTCAGGAATGATGAGATAGGGTTTAAGTTTATCGGTGGATTTAAATGGGTGAGGATGAAATAATACCTCTAATCCATGGGAGAGCAAAAATCAAAGCTGAAATGTAACGTGGTCATCAACAAATACCGAAAGGAATGCAGTCATGAGAACATGGACCTCACTAGCATTGGAGGGACTGAAGCCAACAGCAGAGATACATTTAAGGGCAAGCGGGATAAACACGCGAGCGCTCCTGGAATTCAGGGTATTGTTACCGGGTGTGGTGAGTAGATGGGAGGGATGTTGAGTGGAGCAGAAATCCTGACTGGATAGGATGTGCCGAATGGCCTGTCTATTATGTAGAATGGGATGTCATTCTGTGGTGAACAAAGGTGGGTAAAACAAACAGAGCAAATTCCCCCAAGGTGACCGCCCACTGCTGATGGGAACCGGATATAGATGATCAATCTGCTTTGTGCGCCACGTTCTAGATTTCAACGTTAATCCCCACAATGTGGTCATGGCTGATCTAGCCCAGGAACGAACTCCTCCACTTTGTCCCATTCCCTTTGATTTCTGTTCCCCGAATTTTCAAAAATGTATCTTCCTCTGGTATAAATACGTCTAACAGGTTAAACCTCTCTGAGTCTCTTGGTTGGAGAATCCCAGAGATTTACTGCCCTCTGTCCATTCGTGGTGCTTGGGATCAGATATAGGATCACCCGTCGTAGTTCTGAACTCCACAGAATACAAACACCTCTCTACATTCTGGCCAGGTAGTCCTGAGATCCCATAGATTATGCGGGAGGCCAATTAGTTTGGGAACAACAGCTGGAACAGTTGAAACATTTACCCAGTTCTGAATTACTGGTAAATGCAGCATTTATTTCTGAAATGTCACCACCATTTTGTGACCGCACTTTCACTTCGCCAGACTGTGGTGTAACCCCTCACCTTCAGAAACACCACAGTGTCCTTTTGATCCATCTGCTGCTGCAACTTAGAGAGTTCCTCCTGAATAGATTTTAAATTCTCTTCGATCTCTCCAAGATTTTTCTTCATTCTATTCAGAATCCTCTTCTCTTCCTCCCGGATATCTGCCTGTACGCGCTGCTCTTTCTCAGTGAGAATCTGGTGCAGTTCAGCAAACTGGGATGCGATCTTGGACTGAAGGTTGTGTGACTGTTCCTGTCAAATGAAAGGTGAAGATCAATATGTGATGTCACTGATTGTGATTCCCTCAGAGGTTGACGGTGACATTTGTCCTGTGCATTTTTTTACTTGCTTTGGCATTTCAATAGTTTGTCTAAATGCTTCTGAAATGTTGTGAGGGTAATCTTATAACCTTCAATCCTCTACACCTAATACAATTCCCAGCTGCCTATTCCTTTTCAGGTGCCCATTAATTCCCATTTATCCGTCTACCACCCCCTAGTGGGGTGCTGCAAGGTTCATTGCTGGAACCGCAGTTATTTACAATATATATTAACGATTTAGACGAGGGAATTAAATGTAACATCTCCAAGTTTGCGGATGCCACAAAGCTGGGCGGCAGTGTGAGCTGCGAGGGGGATGTTGTGAGGCTGCAGGGTGAGTTGGACAGGTTGGGTGAGTGGGCAGATGCATGGCAGATGCAGTAAAATGGGGATAAATGTGACGTTATCCACTTTGGTGGCAAGAATAAGAAGGCAGATTATTATCTGAATGGTGTCAGATTAGGAAAAGTGGAGGTGCAATGAGACCTGGGTGTCCTTGTACACCAGTCAATGAAAGTAAGCATGCACGTACAGCAGGCAGTGAAGAAAACTAATGGCATGTTGGCCTTCATTGTGAGAGGATTGGAGTTTAGGAGCAAGGAGGTCCTACTGCAGTTGTGCAGGGTCCTGTTGAGACCACACCTGGAAAATTGTGTTCTGTTTTGATCTCCTAATTTAAGGAAGGACATTCTTGCTATTGTGGGAGTGCAGTGTAGGTTCATCAGGTTAATTACCGGGATGGCAGGACTGACATATGATGAAAGAATGTATCACAAATGCTGGAGTAACTCAGCAGGTCAGGCAGCATCTAGGAGAGGGAATGGGTGACGTTTTGGGTCGAGACCCTCTTCAGACTGATTCTGAATGGGTCGACTGGGCTCGTATTCACTGGAATTTAGAAAGATGAGATAGGATCTTATAGAAACATGTAAAATTCTTTAGGGATTGGAGAGGCTAGACGCAGGAAAAATGTTCCCGATGTTAGGGGAGTCCAGAACCAGGGGTTATAGTTTAAGAATAAAGGGTAGGCCATGATCATATTGAATGACGGTGCTGGCTCGAAGGGCCGAATGGCCTACTCCTGCACCTATTTTCTATGCAGCACCCGAGGTCAGGATCGAACCCGGTCACCAGAACTGGGAGACAGCAGCACTACTTGTGTCACTGCGCTGCCCTGTTATTACACGCGTCACAGGGATCAAACCTGCACAAGATCAGGAAATCGAAACTTAAAAGCCTTACCAGAACTCCAGAAATCTTCTCTTTCTGTTGCTGCTCCATTTGCTGGATCCCTGATTTCTTTTCCGTGAGAGATTTGATAGAAGATTTCACCTGATCCTGGAATTGTGTTTGGGAATCAGAAAATTAAATTATTGAACAGTAAAGAAGGAATTAAAATGATGTGATTAAATCGGTTTGCTTTTACCTTGTTGTTTTCAACAGCTTCTTTAACCGGCATGAAGCGGTGCTCTCTGTGTTCCCGCGAATCTCGACAAACCAGGCAGATCAGCTTCTTGTCAGTTTCACAAAACAGCTTCAGTTCTTCCTGATGTTCCTCGCAGTGAAGTTTACTTTCCTTCTCTGTCCGATTCAGGCTCAGGGTTCGAGCTTTCTCAGCCAGTCTCGCCAAGGCCCGACTCACCCTGAGGCTGTGGTCTCTAAACACCTCTCTACATTCCGGGCAGCAGTTTCTCCCCTCCCTGTCCCAACTCTGTGTGATACAGGAGCGGCAGAAGTTGTGTCCACACTCCAGTGACACCGGATCGGTGAAGAAATGCAGGCAGATGGGACAAACTGCCTCCTCGGACCAACTCTCGACCTGTTCTTTCGAAGCCATTTAACTCTGCCACTTCCTGGTTCAAAACGTATGTCCACTGCGCACGCCGCCGTCTAGAGGAATGAATGTAAATCTGACGCAAATGTTCAACGTGATGATGCAGAAACAAGGAACTGCAGATGCAGGTTTACAAAAAAAAGTACAAAGGGCTGGAGTAAGTCAGTGGGTCAAGCAGCACATCTGGACAACATGGACAGCTGATGTTTCGGGTCAGGACCCTTCTTCAGACTGATTGTAGGGGGTGGGAGATGGAATAACGATGGGAGGAAGGGGGCAGGACAAAGCCTGGCTGGCAATAGGTTGACACAGTTGAGGGGGGAGAGGGAGTTGATAGTCAGACGGTTGGACAAAGGCCAGAGATGAAAAGACAGAAGGTGTGTGACAAAATGATTGAGGACTTGCGAATTGTGTCCTGATCTTCAAACAGTCTTCTCCTCAGACGGCGAAAGGTTGTGCAGGTGCACTGAAGGCGCTGGTGAGTTTCACCATCAATGTCTGCCTTCCTCTGGGAAGAGGTGCGCCGGCCAGAGCACCCGAGGGTCACCATCGTTACGACCATTTTAAAGGAAGGAGACAAATCCACCCGCGGAAACTATGGAGGGTTCCCCCGCTCTCTACCACAGGGAGGGGTCAGTTACACATTAAACTGTCCTGAATATAGACGGAAGCGGAGAGTAGCGCTTGGGACAGTGTAAGGCAGGACAAAATGCTGGAAACAACTGCAGAGTGGATTCACGAAGATGGTGCCAGGATTTGAGGGTCAGAGCGAAAGGGAGAGGTTGGGCAGGGAAGGATTTATTAATTGGAGCGCAGGAGGCTGAAGTGCATAAGATCAAGAGGTGAATAGACAGGGTGAATGCACAGTCTGTTACCCGGAGCAGTGGAATCGAGAACTAGAGGACACAGGTTTGTGGTGAGAGGTGCAAGATTTAAAGGGAACCTGAGGAACATTTTCACACAGAAGGTCGTGGGTGTCTGGAACAAGCTGCCAGAGGGGGTAAGTGAGGCTGGACAACAACGTGGCGGCGGGTTTAGGACCCGGGGGGACCCGGAGCTGTGGAGCCGCCGGCGCGGCTGCTGCTGAACCTGCGGCCAATGAAAGGGGCGGGGCAACGGCTGGGGGGAGGCGGAGCTCAGCCCCGTCAATCACAGCCCTGACCACAAAGTGGATGTCATTTGCAATCAGCTGCGGGTAAATTTCATTCCCTTAAACTCAACACATCAGTGTTTCTCATCGTGAATTGTTCATTACATTAGGCTGCACAATAACATTACTTCTACAGCAAACACTGTTATTTTATTTAACAGTCTCATGTGCAAACTTGAATTCAACTCAATGATTCAATTATACTCTATTGTCACATGTTATGTGACCCCCCCCCCCCCTCCCACTCATACGCCGCTTCATCTGGGGGTCGAGGATGGACCGGGTGCGACGGGCCATAATGCACAAGTTGGCAGACAATGGGGGTAAAAGCTTGCCCAACGTCGCATTCACCCTGATGGACGCCTTCGTGTGTGGCTGCATCAGGCGGAGCGTAGAGCCAAGGCATGTGGGCACCAAGTATCACTGCCTGCTGAGGTTCTACCTGTCCCCAGTGTTGCGAAGGATGGGCCTGGCGCAGATACCACGCAATGTGACAGTCAGCTGGACCATTGCCGCAACATGTGATTCGTGGTAAGGTTCTTCCAGACCAACACGTTTGACCACAAGTCCATCGGACAGTGGTCAGCACGGAACGTCCTGCAGGCACTGCAGGGAAATTACTCCATGGATCCTGTGGCGTGGTTCCAAGAGCAGACTGCCTAGCTTGTCTGGCAAAATGTCTCATCACCAGAACTCACCAACAAGCACCAAGATCTGGCTTGGCTGGCGGTGAGGGGAGCCCTCCCACTCAGATCCTTCCTGCACCGTCAGAACCTCACTACCAGCGCACACTGCCCTCGGGACGGCTGCTATGGAGAGGAGACGGTCGCACACCTCTTCACCGAGTGTGGATATTCCAAGAGAGTCTGGAGAGGTTTGCAGGGGTCACTGTCACGATTTATTCTGAGCAGCTCCGTCACAGAGGACTCTGTGATCTACGAACTGTTCCCAGGGATACATTCAGACACTGACATCGAGTGCTGTTGGAAGGTCATCAACTGGGTGAAAGACGCTCTTTGGTCTGCACGAGCTTTGTTGACCTCCCAGTGGAGCGAGCTGTCCGTCTGGTAATGTTGCCGACTGACCCGCTGCAGACTGCAGGAGTACGTGCTGAGGGACGCATTGAAGCTTGGTGCAGCCAACACCAAGGTTCTATGGGGGAGGGCCACAGACTAGGGTCCTTCTGCTGCTGGACACGGGGGGGGGGGGGGGGGGGCAGGGTGTGGTGGAGACGCCCCTCCAAATAAGGGAAGGGATTCCACGCCATTGAGCCACATGAGTGTCAAGGGTAGGGGGTAATTTTGTGTAAGTGGTGTATTGAATATCTGCATTGAATGTGTGTATAGCCTCTGAGAATGTCGGATGGAGTTTTGGAAGGAACATCTTTTGTATATACTTATTTCTTGAATAAAATATTTTTTGATAATAAAAAAATAAATAAAAGGGAAGAGCGATTGTTTCAATCTTTATATTTTCACAAAAGTATTTCTGTTCCGTTGACGGACGCAGTTAACTCGTTGAAATGAACGGATCGACAGCTCTGATTTCACTTGCTATTTATTTCTCTCTTCCCACATTTACATTCCCCCTGGTTTTATTTCCGTGCTCACTGGGGTTTTTTACCACGTGGAATTTGGGGATTAAACGGGAGCCGTTCAGCGCCGACCTGTTGTCCACCGGGTTTCTGCCGCACAGCCCGAGCCCCGTTCCTGACGACGGTCCCGGGACCCGACCCTTTTACACACCCTGAGCGGAACCGGAGCAGATTCTCAGCCAGTTTCCATCCCAAAAGGCCCGAAGAAAGGATAACGTTTCTCCGTGAATTTATTCCCAGTGAAGGTGTGGAGATGGGACTTGGTGTCCGCGTCGTAAAATGAAACTGTCCCGGACTCTGAATGGACAGCAAATTGGCTCCATGGAAGGAAGCTGAGGGTGATGGTGGAAGGTTGCTTCTCAGACTGGAGGCCTGTGACCAGTGGTGTGCCTCAGGGTTCAGTGCTGGGCCCATTATTGTTTGTCATCTACATCAATGATTCGTATGAGAACATACAGGGCACGATTAGCTAGTTAGCTGATGATACAAAAGTGGGTGGTTTTGCAGATTGTGAAGATGGTTGTGAAAGATTGCGGCAGGATCTGGATCGATCGGCCAGGTGGGCGGAGGAATGGTTGATGGTATTTAATACAGAGAAGTGTGAGGTATTGCATTTTGGAACGTCTAACAAGGGCAGGACCTGTACACTGAATGGTAGGCTTCTGGAGAGTGTTGTAGAGCAGTGGGAACTGGGAGTGCAGGTGCATAGTTCCTTGAAGGTCAAGTCCCAGGTAGATAAGCTCAAGTAGGTTTTGGCACATTGGCCTTCATCAATCAGAGTATAGAAGTTGTGAGGTCATGTTGCAGTTGTATAAGACGTTGGTGAGACCGCATTTAGAATATTGTGTTCAGTTCTGGGCACCATGTTATTGGAAAGAAATTGTCAAGCTTGAAAGGATTCAGAGAAGATTTACGAGGATGTTGCCAGGACTCGAGGGTGTGAGCAAATGGGAGAGGTTAAGTCGGCTTGGTCTCTATTCCTTGAAGCACAGGAGGAAGAGGGGTGATCTTATAGAGGTGTACAACATCATGAGAGGAATAGATCGGGAAGATGCACAGTCTCTTGCCCAGAGTAGGAGAATCGAGGACCAGAGGGCATAGGTTCAAGTTGAAGGGGAAAAGATTTAATAGGAATCTGAGGCGTAACCTTTTCACACAAAAGGATGGCGGGTGTATGAACAAGCTGCCAGATGTGGTAGTTGAGGCTGGGACTATCCCAATATTTAAGAAACAGTTAGACAGGTACATGGATAGGACAGGTTTCGAGGGATATGGACCAAGCGCAGGCAGGTGAGACTAGTGTAGCTGGGACAGGTTGGCCGGTGTGGACAAGTTGGGCCGAAGGGCCAGTTTCCACACTGTGTCACTCTATGACTCCGTGACTCGTAACTGAGACAAACTGCCACCCTCCCGGGGATGGGACGGGCGGGGAGACGGGATGGAGGGGAGGTGAGTGCATCAGACCCGTTACCCAGCCCCCGCTAGATACTCCAGACTCCAGTCTCCGGGGTCGGTGCGACCTGTCTCTTCCTCTCCACATACTCTGCGCGACTCCCAGACTCCAGCCCCGACTCCCCGCCACCTCCACCTCCCAGTAATGTCTCCCTGATGTGAATCCCTCTGATCCCAGCACACACGCACTGCCTGTAAACCTCTTGCCAGTGTCAGGGAGACTCCTCCGGGTCTCGGTCCATCTCACCCTCTTCCGATCCTGAGACACCTCGAGCCCCGGACCTGCTGTTCCCACATCCAGGGTGATGGAGACTCGGGGGAGAAGCAGAGAATCAGAGAGTCCCCGGGGGTCGGGGGGAGACTCGGGCAGCGCGGCCCCGGGACCAGGGGAGATCATGTCTCCCGGAGTCTTTATCCGGGACGGGGAGGGGAATTTCGGGAGGTTTCGGGAGGGGGGAGGGAGAGGGCGGGGAGGACGAGTGCAGAGAGTGAATCTTATAACCCATCAATCCTCTTCCCCCAATACAATTCCCTGCTGCCTTTTCCTTCTCACGTGCCCTTTAATTCCCATTCATCCGTCCACCACCCACTTTCACAGGGATAATTTACAGTCCCCGATTGACCATAGAACCAGTGTGTATTGTGGACGTGGAAGGAATCGGACGCGGTCACCGGGAGAAGTCGTGAACCACACGGGCAGCGCCAGAGGTCAGGATGGAACCCGCTCACCAGAACTAGGAGACAGCAGCACTACTTGTGTCACTGCGCTGCCCTGTTGCTTCTGCTTTGTTTGCTGCTCCATTTGCTCTGATTTTTTTTTTAGGTGAGATTTCGAAGGAAGATTTCTCCTGCTCCTGGGAACGGCAGCCAGCATCATCAGAGACCCACGCCACCCTGTGTGGGATAGTGCTAATGTACAGGTATCGTTGGTCAGCACGGATACGGTGGGCCAAAGGGCCTGTTTCCGCGCTGTATCTCTTAAAGTAAACCAAAGAACGTTTTTTAGCCAAAGAACAGTGGGAATGTGTGACCCACTCCCTCAGGTTGAACAGAATACAGTGAATATATTTTAGTTTAAAGATACAGCACGGAAACAGTCCCTTCAATCCACCGCGTCCACGCCGACCATCGATCACCCATTCACCCTCGTTCTATCGTACATCACTTTCTCATCCACTGGTTAGCACTCAACAAAAGCTTCTCACTGCACCACGCCTGACAACTGAACTCAATCAACTAAACTCAAAACTACCGAGACACCGGGGGGGACATACAGCGCAGAAACAGGCCCTTCGGCCCGCCGGGTCCGCGCCAACCAATAGGCTAATCACTAGGGACAATTTACAATTTTTACCGAAGCCAATAATCCTACGAACCCACACGTCTTTGGGATATGGGAGGAAATCGGAGCACCCGGAGGAAACCCACGCAGTCACAGGGAGAATGTGCAAACTCCACACGGACAGTACCCGAGGTCAGGATGGAAACCCTGGTATCTGGCGCTGTGGGGCAGCGGCTCTACCATCTAGGCCACTGTGCCACCCGAGGGAAAAAGCAAAAAAGGGGGTTATGCCGATAGTTTTAAACTGAGGAGGAAGCTTGCCTGGAGCATGAAGACCAGAAATGCTTGATTGGGCCGAATGGTCTGTTTGTGTGTAGGAAGGAACTGCGAATGGTGATTTAAACCAAACATAGACACAAATTGCTGGAGTAACTCAGCGGGACAGGCGGCATGTCCGGATGGAAGGAATGGGTGATGTTTTGGGTCGAGACCCCTCTTTAGATGTCTGTTTTGTGACAAGCCAAGTCAATTTTATTTGTATAGCACATTTAAAAACAACCCACGTTGACCAAAGTGCTGTACATTAGTTCAGGTACTAAGAAACGAACAAACAGTGGCACACAAACATAACAGCACATACATAAACAATTCACAGCACCCCCTCAGAGGGCCTCAAACGCTAGGGAGTAGAAATAGGTTTTGAGCCTGGACTTAAAGGAGTCGATGGAGGGGGCAGTTCTGATGGGGAGAGGGATGCTGTTCCACAGTCTCGGATTGTGTCCAATTGTGTCTTTGCATCCAACGAATAATTCAAACAAAATCCACAAAAATATTTAAAAGAACATTAAAATTGTCATATACTATCTACTATTAAGGAGCAGTTGGATAAATCAAAGGCTGAAATGAATGAACACATGGAGGAAGTAACCTCCAAGTTACAAAAGTTGGACTCTGATTTTTCTGGTAAGCTGAACCACATTGCCGCGTCAATAGAACAACATGATGAGGCTATAGGTGACTTGGAAATTTTAGCCGAGACGAGTGCTGAAACTACAAAAGTAGTATTGTCGGAGACTCAGCGTCTTTCTGATTTAGTGATGAGATTAACCGAAAAATGTACTGACTTAGAGGGTCATTCAAAACGACAAAATTTAAGAATCCTTGGTGTTAAAGAAGGCAAAGAAAAAGATAAAAACGTTCGTGATTTTACTGCTGAGTTATTACAGGAAGTTTTGAAAATGGATTCAAAGCCCTTGCTGGATCGAGCCCATAGAGCACTGAGAGCACGGCCAGGTGCTAATGCGCCTCCAAGACATTTGATTCTGAGGGTGCATAATGCTCACGTTTTAGAAGATATGTTGTCAAAAATTGCTAGTAACAGAGCTTTATCATTCCGAGGCGATGAGATTCGTATCTTCAGAGATTATCCCTTTGAGGTGGTTAAGAAAAGAGCACTGTTTAACGAGACAAGATCTATTCTTAAGAAGATCCCAGCGCTCAGATTTGGTATGTTGTATCCAGCAAAACTCCGAGTGACCTACAATCAAAAAGAATCCTTTTTTACTGATTATAATAAAGCACTGGAATTTGCTCGGGAGATCGAAAGGTCGCTGAAGGCTTGATTATGATTTCATGGCTATCTTAATTGGCAGACATTTAATTGGACTTTAAAAATATGAAAATTCAAAGATTTAAGTTTAGTGTATATACTATACGTATATTAACCGTAACTAATAATTATTAATTAAAAAAACATGTATATTTTTATTAATCATCACTAATAAGAAGTATAAGTAATATTTGATTTATGTAAACCTTACTTTGAATACTTAATTAATACACTTTAGATAGAAAAATCGATTTAATATAGACTAATTAGTTTCGGGCCTGCCCCGTTTATCTCTCTTTTTAAAAAACAAAAAACAAATAATAACTGTGTTAACAAACGGAGCTAGTATTAATTTTTTTTTTACATCTTACGGAAGTCCTTAGATTTTTTGCCACCTTAGGGTGGCTAACACTAACTGCACTAATTGTAGTTGTAGTTTTAGTTGTCTCTTCTTTTTTCCTGCACTCTTTTAACCTTTTAGATATTGATTTTTTTTTTTTAGATTTAACTTTTATTATCATGTCTTTTTTCAGAAATTATATACTTTTGGGAGATATTTCCGGGAGGCACTCTACGCTGTACAAAAAATCATCCACCCCTCATTCAAGAAAAATGTTGTAGTCCGGGTGCCAGACCATTTGCTTTATTATAGACCATTTATCGGTTAAGATGCAAGATTCTATTAGGAAAACAGGGGTTAAAGGTATTACATTTTGTAGTTGGAATGTCAAGGGTGTTAATGAACCAATTAAAAGAGGTAAAGTACTTTCACATTTAAAATCTATTGATGCAGACATAATGTTCCTTCAGGAAACTCATCTAAAAAATGTAGCACATAATAGACTGAAAGGCAAATGGATTGATAAAGTATTTCACTCATCGTTTCCCTTCAAATCAAGAGGTGTTGCTATTTTAATTCGTAAGGGTATACCATTTATAAATACTTCCTCTATAGTCGACACTGAAGGTAGATATGTTATATTAGTGGGAGAACTATATTCTACAAAATTGATATTGGTGAATGTCTACGCACCAAATTTTGATAATCCGTTATTTTTTTAAAAAATATTTAATACCATTCCAGAATTTGGACAATATAATTTGATAATTGGAGGAGATTTAAATTGTACATTAGATCCTTATTTGGATAGATCTTCAACTCAAAGGAAAACAAAATCCAAGTCGTGTGAATTATTAAACTCTTATATAAATAATGCAAATATAAAAGATGTTTGGAGGATTGATAATCCTTCAGGCCGAGAGTATTCATTTTATTCACCTGTGCATAAAACTTATTCAAGAATTGATTATTTCTTGGTGGACTCCAAACTTATTCCTTATACGTATAATTCAAAATATCATAATATTATTATATCCGATCATGCCTCTTTAACATTTAGGGTAAAACTCCAAGGAGCAATGGGGAAACAGACTAATTGGAGATTTAACCCGCAAATCTTAAATGAAAAAGCATGTTATGACTATCTTAAATCGCAATTTGAGATTTTTTTTAACGCAAATGACCTTCCTGAAACACCTGCGTCCCTGCTTTGGGAAACATTTAAAGCGTTTGTGAGAGGATGTATTATTGCTTTTCAAGCGTCTCAAAACAAGAAGAACCGAGCTGAACAGAATGACCTGGAAAGTCAGATAAGACAGTTAGACATAACAAATGCCATCGCTCCCTCTATTGAAATACATAATAAAATTGCAGTTCTCAAATATAAGTTAAATTATATCCTTTCAGCTCATATTTTAAGGCTTTTTCAATATACTAAACAAAAACATTTTGAATTTGGAGATAAACCACAGAAATTGCTAGCACGTCAACTCCGTAAATTAGAAGATGATTCTACAATTCATAAAATTAGATCAGAAAATGGAGATTTGCTTAAACTACCTAAGGATATTAATCAGAGATTTTTGCAATTTTATCAGTCATTATATTCATCAAAAATAACAGATACTTCTGCGCAGATGCAAAAGTTTCTGCAGGAATGTAACCTTCCTGGTTTGAATGTGAGTGATAGAAATTTACTGGGCGCAGAAATAACTATGAAAGACGTTGAAGAGACTATTAAATCCATGAAAAATGGGAAGACTCCTGGCCCTGATGGCTTAAATAATGAATTTTATAAAAAATTCAGTGGTTTGATCTCTCCACGTTTGCAAACTGTATATAGTCACGCTTTTAAACAACAGAGATTGCCACAAACTCTGACTGAATCAACAATAATCCTCATTCCTAAAAAAGATAAGGATTCTGAAGACCCTGGTTCGTATAGGGCGATAGCTCTTTTAAATACTGATCAGAAGATATTAGCGAAAATTTTAGCTCAGAGATTAAGTCTAGTTATAGACAATTTGATACACCCCGATCAATCAGGCTTTATAGCCAAACGATATTCATTTTTCAATTTGAGACGCTTGTTTAATATAATTTATTCAAATAGACTATTAAATGAAGATTTAGCAATCATCTCGCTAGATGCTGAAAAAGCATTTGATCAAGTAGAATGGCCCTATCTTTTCTCAGTGATGGAAAAATTTCAACTAGGTGAAAATTTTTGTGCATGGGTGAAACTTTTATATACATCCCCAACAGCTAGAATATTAACTAATCAAATGCTGTCATCTAAATTTCATTTAGCTAGGGGTTGTAGACAAGGATGTCCACTATCACCACTTTTATTTGCCCTAATTATAGAACCACTTGCTGAGAGTATTAGATCAAATTCACATATTTATGGCTACAACACTAAACATACAACCAATAAAATTTCTTTATATGCGGATGATGTATTAATATATATTACAAAGCCAGAAATTAGCATTCCGAATTTATTAAATCTCATAACTCAATTTGGTTCATTTTCAGGTTATAGAATTAACTGGTATAAAAGTGAAATTATGCCAATAATGGAGCATAATCCGGCCATACTTCAACAATTTCCTTTCAAAATTGCCTATGAAAAGTTTAAATATCTTGGAATTTACGTGACTAGGAAATATACTTCTTTATTTAAATCAAATTTTCCTCCTTTACTTGTTAAATTACACAGAAATATCCAATTTTGGAAAACACTTCCTATATCATTAGTTGGTCGTAGTAATGCTATAAAGATGATCTTTCTGCCACAGCTACTATACTTATTTCAAGCAATTCCGATCTACCTTCCAAAAAAGTTTTTTTTTTAAATTGATTCAATTGTTACTAATTTTATTTGGGACTACAAGACTCATAGAATAAATAAAAGACACTTATGTAAGTCTAAAATTAATGGAGGAATTGCTTTACCTAACTTTTTATTTTATTATTGGGCGGTTAATATTAAAAATATAACCTGCTGGTTGGATGATTCTGATCAACAACCGGATTGGTTAAAGATGGAGAAAGAGGATTGTTTACCATTCGATATTGGTGCGATCCTCTTAGCTCCAATAAATTTAAATAAAAAAACATATGGAGGTAATTCCATTATACATAGTGTTATCCGTACCTGGAAACAATTAAAGCTTACGTTAAAATTGAGTAAATTATCTGTTTTCCTTCCTATTGCGAATAATCCTTCTTTTAAACCGTCTGTCTTAGATAGAGGCTTTGCTCAATGGAAAAGTTATGGAATCAAAAGGGTGGGAGATCTTTATCATAAGGGAACTTTTCTTTCGTTTCAGGAGTTACAGCAGAAGTACGGATTACATGTTAATAATTATTTTAGATATTTACAACTTAGAGATTATGTAAAATCACACATGCAAGAATATAAGTTTAGAGGTCCAGAAATACTTGATGTATGCCTGAATCGACATTATAACTCAAATAAATTAATATCTTTTATTTACAATATTCTCCTTGACATTGACATTCCGTCATCAGAATCTTATAGACGAGCATGGGAGGACGAATTGAATCAAGTTATAATGCAAGATATATGGGATGAAAGTTTACAACATATACATCAATGTTCATTGAATACTAGACATTCCCTAATACAATTTAAAATAATACATAGATTACATTATTCGAAGACGAAATTAAATAGGATTTTTCCTAGTATCTCTCCTATGTGTGATAAATGTCAATTTCAAGAAGCTAATTTAACTCATATTTTCGTAACTTGTATAAAAATGCAAAACTTCTGGTTGGAGATTTTTAAAATAGTTTCTAAAGTTATTAATAAAAAATTAGATATGGACCCAAAATTAATTATATTAGGATTATCAGAACATACTACAAATTTTACAGTAAGTCAGGTACATTTTCTTGATTACAGTCTAATAACTGCGAAAAAACTAATACTTAAATTTTGGAAAAAACCAATAACCCCCACAATTAAAATGTGGACTATGGAAATGACAGAGACCCTGCATTTGGAAAAAATAAGGTTTGCCTTAATCGACAAACCTGAGTTATTTTTAAAAATATGGTCTCCATTTATTGAATTTTTAGAAAAGTAAATGGGCTTGGCACAGGACTAAAATAAAAAAATAATTTAAATAAAAAGTTGAAACTTGAGTTGGGGGTTGGATGTACAGCTGTGGTTTTTGTCTCCCGGATCTACTCCCGTTAATTTTTATTGTTAGATCCTTTTTTCTTTTTTTTTTAACCCTCTTACTCTCTCTCTCCCCAAGTTTATAGTTTTATATTTTTATTTTTACTTTCTCTCTTCAAAAATTTAAAAATTGAAGCTATGTAAGAACTTTGTAACAAATGTGTTTTTTCTTATTTCGATTTGTACATATGCTTTTCAAAAATAAAAATTTTTTTAAAAAAAATTAAAAAAAATTGTCATTGAAATGGCTGCAATATTAGAAACAGAATCTGCAGTTTATATTAATAAACTAATTTAAAATATACATTCCTGCTGTAATGTAATAGTTGCATTCCTAGCAAACTTGTGTTAATAGAAAAATCACACGATTAAAAACTGGAAGGGGCGATTTGGGACCACAGTTTGGGGCTGGCACGAACAGTTACAATGCCCCTGCAGAATTTGCAGAATAAAAGTCTCACTTTTTCGCACAGTCTTCTTTCTTGTAGAATGTTGTGTGTCATTCATGTATAAATGTCGTTAAACTGGAAAGATTACAGAGAAGTTTCACAAAGATGTTGCCAGGACTTGAGGGCCTGAGCAATAGGAAGAGGTTGAACAGGCTCGGACTTTATTCCTTGGAGCGCAGGAGGATGAGGGGTGACCTTATGATGATGTATATGATCATGAGGAGAATAGCTAGGGTAGAGGCACAGTGTCTTTCACTCAGAGTCGGGGAATCAAGAACCAGAGGACATAGGTTTAAGGTGAGACTGGGGAAAGATTTCACAGGAACATGAGGGGTCACTTTTTTTTATACAAAGGGTGGTAGGTACATGGAACGAGCTGTCTTCCTATTGAGGGAGTGTAGCGCAGGTTCACGAGGTTAATTCCCGGGATGGCGGGACTGTCATATGATGAAAGAATGGAGCTGCAGGGCTTGTATTCACTGGGATTTAGAAGGATGAGCGGGGATCTTATAGAAACACATTAAATTATGAAGGGATTGAACACGCTAGATGCAGGAAACATGTTTCCGATGTCTGGGGAGTCCAGAACCAGGGGTCACACACAGTTTAAGAATAAGGGGCCGGCAATTTAGAACTGAGATGACGAAAACTTTTTCACCCAGAGAGTTGTGACTGTGGATTCACCGGATATATTCAAGAGAGAGTTAGATAGAGCTCTAGGGTCCAGCGGAATCAGGGGGTATGGGGAGAAGGCAGGAACAGGGCACTGATTGTGGATGATCAGCCATGACCACATTGAATGGCGTTCCTGGCTCGAAGGGCCGAATGGCCTCCTCCTGCACCTATTGTCTATTTATCAATGTATCCCATCTTGTCCCCCTCCCCTCAACCTCTCCTCTTCTGCCTGCCCTCCTTTCCCACCCCTCCTCCCTCCTCCCTTCCCACCCCTCACCCCCCCTCCTCATTTTCCCCTTCACTTCTCCTCCACAAACACCCCCCCCATAACCCGCCCTTCCCCTTTTTCCTCCCTCTTCCCTGTCCAGGTTGGGACCAGGCCGCGTCTCCATGGAGACGGGCCCCGCCGTTGCCTCCCCTCTCCCCCCTCCTCCGGTCGCCATGGTTACTCACCCCCTCTCCCCCTTCCTGCTCCAGCGCTGGCCCGCCCGCGCGTCCAACTACACGTCACTGGCCGGCGCCGCTATTCCGCCCCGTCGCCCCCCACACGTGACACAAGATCGTTATTCACCCGCCCCGACACGTGACACCAGACCCCATTCACCTGACACGTGACACCAGACCCCATTCCCCGCCCCCGACACGTGACACCAGATCTCCATTCGTCCGCCCCGACACGTGACACCAGATCTCCATTATGCCGCCCCCGACACGTGACGCCAGATCCCATTCAACCCGCCCCCGACAAACGTGACAGCAGTCTCCGTCCACAGCCCTTTTCCCCGCGGCACATGACAGCAGAGTGACATAACTCAGGGCGCTCCCATTGTCTCGCCCTCCGCAGGTGACAAGGTCCCCCGCTCCCCCAGCCTCATCCTGGCTTCAAAGATTGGCAACTCTTTGAAGCTTTGGTCATGGGGATGAACATAAGTTACAGAAGTAAAGTTCCAGGAAGTTATCCACAGCGCCATTCAACAAAACAGTTGTGTTTATTTCTAAATCATTCTGTTCAGTGAAAAGGGATAGACAAACAGCCGTGTTTAAACGTGTTCATTCATTAAAAAATCTCCTGGGAGCCCTTGACTTGGTCACCCAACCTACGCCTGGACTGACAGTGGGAGCTTCACGTGTTTCAGTGTCCCATCTGCAAAGACCACAGCACTCACTTTGTCGAACTCACTGGTGAGGCTGCACTCGAGAATATTATGTTCAAAAGGACACAAAGTGCTGGAGTAACTCAGCAGGTCACAAGTGATAGGAGCAGAATTAGGACATTCGGCCCATTGTCTACTCCGCCATTCAATCATGGCTGATCTATCTCTCCCTCCTAACCCCATTCTCCTGCCTTCTCCCCATAACCTCCGATACCCGATATAATCAAGAATCTAACTATTTCTGCCATAAAAACATCCACTGATGGCCTCCACAGCCATCTGTGGCAAAGAATTCCACAGACTCACTGCCCTCTGGCAAAATGAAAATCCTGCTCATCTCCTTCCTAAAAGAACATTCTTCAATTCTGAGAGAAAAAGATTAGTTAAAACAAATGTAGGTTCCTTGCAGTCAGAAACAGGTGAATTGATCATGGGGAACAAGGACATGGCAGACCAATTGAATAACTACTTTGGTTCTGTCTTCACTAAGGAAGACATAAATAATCTGCCGGAAATAGCAGGGGACCGGATGTCAAATGAGATGGAGGAACTGAGTGAAATCCATGTTAGTCGGGAAGTGGTGTTAGGTAAATTGAATGTGTGAGAGATGGGTAAAAAGGGATAATTGATTTAGACTAAGGATCCTGAGAAATAGCTGACTCGACCATGCTTGAGTAAAAAAACGGACCCTGAGAAATAACTGACCAGACAGTGCTCGGCTAGAAAAAAAACCTTAAGAACAAATAGTGACAGACCAAGGACAAGTGTTAGAAGATAATCAGAGAACTGGGAGGAAGGCCAAAATAATCAGAGAGCTAGGAGAGGGGGAGGGCATGAACTACTCTGTACTGTGCTTGCCTAATGAAATAAATGAATATTACTGTATGATGTGGAAGGCAACAGGGGCGGTGATGGTAGATTGTGCACCTCAGTGCTCCGATTGGAAGGAGCCCAAAGGGGAGGAATTACAGGTGTAACAATTGTAAAATGAAGTGAATAAAAAGAGGGGATTTTCCCGACCTCGGTGTGTCTCGAGAGGGGAGACACCCAACTCTGCAGACTTGCAAATAAACTATACTTGTTTCTCTAGATTGTCTCGAGCATCGTGATTGTGAGCACTCACATTTGCATCTCACAAGCTTGGGGGCTCGTCCGGGATCGCCACTCCGGCCGGCGGACGGGAGTATACGGAAGAAGGGAAGGTGCACCCCGCTGATTTCAGCAGTCCCTGATCTCCTTGCTTGCCATCAGCGGTTTGAGCGAGTGATACCTGGACCAGAGACTCGAGAAACAAGTGGGAGGACCAGGAAATCGCGAGGAGCTAAATCGAGTGATTCTTGTGCACAGGACCCGGGTAAGAAAACTGACTATTAAGTACTACTCGGGCGATTACAGCTAAGATCGGAGGGAATAAAAAATAAAAAAAATAAAATAAAAATAAAATAAAATTAAAATAAGGAATTCCGATCGGGATAAGATCGGAGGGGAATTTCCGATCGGGAGGATGGGCAGTGAAAACGGAAAGCCCAAAGGGGAGGGGAAGGACGGTAAGCCCGACCCCCGCATTCCGCCTGATAGTCCGTTGGGGCGAATGCTGAGCCACTGGGGGCAGGGAAAAACCCAGGGATTGGAGAAAACAAAAATTATGATATTTGGGAACAGTAAAATAAACAATCAAGCACAGGTACAGATAGAGGGTGTTAACATAGAAAGAGAAAATGAAACTAAATTCCTTGGGGTGATAATAGATGAAAAAAAATTGCTGGAAATCTCACATTAAACATATCAACAGTAAAGTATCTAGAAGCATTTCAGTTCTGGCCAAAGCAAAACATTTCCTAGATAACAAATCACTTCGCATTCTGTTCTGTTCACTAGTTTCACCTTATTTAAGTTACTGTATAGAGGTGTGGGGAAGTACATATATAAGTTCACTACAACCACTATTCATACTGCAAAAAAAGAGCCATTAGAATAATTTATAATGTCGGTTTTTGTGAACACACCAACTCATTATTTATAAAGTCTAAAATAATGACATTGTGGAATATCAAACAGCTCAATTCATGTACAAAGTGAGAAACAATTTGCTACCAAGTAACTTACAGGAAATGTTTTATGAAAGAGAGGGGGGGTATAATTTAAGGGGAACATTAAATTTCAAGATTCGCAATACTCGAACAACAATGAAAAGATTTTCTATATCAATCAGTGGAGTAAAGCTATGGAACAGAATGAATGCGGAATTAAAACAATGTTCAAACATCATCCAGTTTAAAGACAAATATAAACACATGATTTTTTCTAGGTACAGTGAGGAGGGGGATTAACAGTCACCAGGGGTCTACATATAATAACACATCATTATTTAAATAAGTATATCTATATGAACATATAAGGGTGTATGAGTATTTTTGTATTAATATCTGATACTTGATAAATATTGATTAGGGAATGGGGGTAGGATTAAATAAGTTCACACTTCTTCCTACTCCTTTTCGCACATGTAAAGTAATGGATGAAATTCCTTGTATTTCTTCTGCTTTTTTTGTTTATTTTGTTTTTTAATTGATGTCTTTTAACATGTTCGAAATAAAATAAAATGAAATGAAATGAAATGAAAAAGAACTAGACGTACTTAAATTGTTTAGAATAGAAGGAGAAAGGCTGAGGAAAGCATAGCAGGAAAAGAATACCACCCCGAACAAGGGTGAAAAACCCCCCAAAACAGCATGAAAGTCAGGAGCTTCAGGAGAAAAAAATCAACTCTGTACCCCAGCCTAAGGGACCCTGGGTATCCCCCTCCCTATTCCGGCCAGGACGGAACAAAGCAGTGCCCTTTGGTAAAAAGGAATAGTGGAGATAGAGGGAGAAGTCACAACTTGGAACGATGAGCAAGACATAAAGGAATATAGACAGAGAAGGGGGCAGCGAGAAAAGGAAAGGATGAAGCAAGCACGGGAACGAGAAGCAGACATCAAAAGGCTGTAGGACCTCAGGGACCTCAGGGACAGAAAGATTTATGAGACCCGTCAGGCAGCAAATAAGGAGTATGAGGGAGACTGCAACGCAGAAACACAGGCAAGTAATCAGCAGGCATCAGAGAGAAGGCAAAACTGTGAGAATGAAGCAGAATTAGAAAGTGATGGGGAAAGAACAAGGGAGTGTAGAAGGGAAATAGAGGCATCCATAAAGCGCTTAGAGATAGAGATAAGGGAGATGGAAAAAGATATGGAAAGAAAAGAAAGGAAAGCCAGGGGTACGCCCAGAGAAGAATGAGGTGGGAAAGTATACAGATAGAACCGCAACAGGAGATGGTGAACGAGAGACAGGAGCTGAGGGGGAGAATGATGCCATTAATAGCCTTCGGGGTAGTGACTCAAAGGAGAGGGGGGAAACCGGCAGCCCGTGGCAGTTTTATCAAAAATTCAAACCCATCTCAGTTTCTGTACCCGCCCGAAGAAAGAGAAAACGAGACAGGGAGGCCAGAACACTGCTGTAGTGAAATAATAGATTTACAGACAAAAAGTAGAGAAGATTTGGAAGAACAACCTCTGGCTGAGGGCAGCCGGTGGTTTATAGACGGGTCCTCCAGATGTATAGATGGAAAAAGAAGGTGAGGTAACGGTCAGTGATTGAAGGCAGTGCTGAACAGATGAGACTTCAGTGATGTTTTGAATGTGGTGAGTGAGGAGGAGTCTCTGACGGTTTGGGGTATTGAGTTCCAGAGTGTGGGAGCAGCGATGGAGAAAGCCCTGTCCCCCCAGGATCTGAGTTTGGTCCGGATGGGGGGGGGGGGACCGGAGGTTAGCAGCAGCAGAGCGGAGGGTGCAGGTGGGAGTGTGCCTCTGGCGGAGGTCAGTCAGGTAGGATGGGGCCAGATTATGGAGGGCTTTGTATGTCATGAGGAGGATTTTGTACTGGATTCTCTGGGGGATGGGGAGCCAGTGGAGATTGTAAAGGACGGGGGTGATATGGTCACGGATCGGGGAGTGGGTGAGTAGACGGGCAGCGGAGTTCTGGATGTGTTGGAGTTTATTGATGATTTTTGAGGGTGAACCATAGAGGAGGCTGTTGCAGTAGTCCAGACGGAGGTGATGAAGGCGTGGATGAGGGTTTCAGCAGCTGTGGAGGAGAGGGATGGACGGAGACGGGCGATGTTTTTTTTTTAGGTGGAAGAAGGCTGTCTTGGTGATGTGTTTGTCGAAGGAGAGGGTTTGATCAAGGATGATTCCAAGATTCCGGATGTGAGGGGAGGTGGATACTGGGAAACCATCAATATTGAGGGTGAAGTTGTGGGTGGATTTGGTGAGGGTTTTTGGTCCAATGATGATGATTTCAGATTTGTCGCAATTGAGTTTGAGAAAATTGAATTGAAGCCAAGATTTTATTTCAGTGATGCAGTTTGTCAGGGTCGAGTGCGTAGCGGTGGAGATAGACTTGGTGGAGATGAGGAGCTGGATATCATCGGCATAGCAGTAGAACTTGAGACCATGACGGCGGATTAATTGACCAAGGGGGAACAGGTACAGGATGAAGAGGAGGGGGCCAAGAACTGAACCTTGGGGGACACCTTGGGGGAGGGGAGCATGGCCAAACAAGTCATAGGGGGTTGTGTAATATGTCAGCGAATCAACAAGAAAATCATGAGAGCAGTCCCAGGAGGAGGACAACCATTGGCAATAAGGCCCTTCCAAAGAATACAGATAGACTTCACCGAGTTGCCCCGACTACAAAGATGGAAATACCTGTTAGTGGTAGTGGACCATTTCACTAGATGGGTAGAGGCATTCCCTACAGCAACTGCCACCTCACAGTCGGTAGCCAAGGTATTATTAGAGCAAATTATACCCAGATATGGGATTGTGGAAACAATAGACTCGGATAGAGGGACCCATTTTGCCTCCAAAACACATAAAATGATATGTGAAGCATTAGGAATTGAATGGAAATTGCGGCATCCCCAGAGTTCCGGAAAGGTGGAAAGAATGAATGGCACCTTGAAGACCCAAATCACCAAGTTAATAGAGGAAACGAGACTCCCCTGGACTGTGCCTTCCGATAGCCTTGTTAAGAATCCGAACGGCACCTCGGAAAGACATAGGAGTATCCCCATATGAAATGTTATTCGGGCTCCCGTACTTAGGAAAGATAGAAGGGGTCCCAACAATACCAGGGAACGACGTGTTCCTAAGGAACTATTTACTGGCAGTATCCCAATCTCTTGCAGAACTAAAAACTAAAGGATTACTGGCCCAGAGCCCGCCACTGGATTTTCCGATTCACTCAGTCAAGGCTGGAGACTGGGTACTAATAAAAACGTGGAAGGAAGAAAAGTTGCAACCTAGGTGGACTGGACCCTACCTTGTGTTATTAACCACCGAGACAGCAGTACGAACAAAAGAAAAAGGGTGGACACACGCAAGTCGATTTAAGGGTCCCATGGAGGCCCCACCAGACAATATCAGCCCGTGGACGGTACGTGGAGGAAAGGAGCCATTGACTTTGGTATTCACCAAAACCCCGCACGGAAAATGAAGACTTTGTGCTGGTGGATCGGGTGCTGGGTGGTTACCCAGCTTGTGAGTAATGTAACATGCATAAAAATCACTATACCACAGAATAGAAGGGCCACCACCATCCCATTTGATGTATGTAGAGGAAAATCATGGTGTGGTTATAGAATGTATGTATGCACCCATCCCTGTAAAAATTGGCGCGAGGTATTCACTTCATCCAGAAAAGGGTGGCAAAAGTCCACCTATCAAACTGATAGGTGGAGAGTATATCAAAACCCAAACGAGGGATTGCCAGGACGTGTATATGTAAGCATACAGAGGGTTCAAATAAAGGAAAGTGGTAGGTATTGGATATGTGCAGATAAAACAGGGAAGGACGCATGCCTGAGGTTTGAAATAGAGGTAGACCGGGACGGATATATAGTAAAATATGAGGATAAGGGGGAAATGTTCCAGAAAGATGACAGTCAGAGTAGGGATACCTGGGCAACCCCAGCACCACCGGTAGTCAGCAATGTCACCACGGTATATGAGCCTAAGGATTTGAAGATAATGATAGTAACAGGAGAGATAGAATTAAGGCAATTATATGAGGAAGGAATACCAACAGGGGAAAAGGGAACCAACACCTGGCTTACCTGGATGATGTACACGGCCAGAAGTATGTAACAAACCAATTGCTATGCCTGCGCCGGAGCTAAGCCTCAGCTGGTCCCGGTACCATTTCCCCTGAATTGGAGTAGGACACCTGGGGCTATGTCATGTATACTACAACTATTCACGAATCCCATACCAAAGAATGAGACCTGCCAGAGCTACCATTACCTATTCCCGGCTAGTAACAACAACACGAAGGGCCAAAGGAAAGACCCTCGACCTCCCCCATTCACCATTCCCCTCGGGGAGAAGGGATTTGAATGCTATACAAGATATAACCCAGATGGACAGGATATGGGGGAGGTGCTAAACTGCAATCAGACGTATAACATAACAGCTGAGGAACAGGGGTCACTGTTCAGTAGCTCCTGGCTGATAAAGCAGATAGTCAGTAGAGCCGATGTCTGGTGGTGGTGCGGAGAGGATACCCTGTGGCCCCGGCTACCAGGGTCATGGACGGGAACCTGTACCCTTACACAACTAATGATGCCCTTCACCATAGCAGTAGAGCATGCGGTCAAAATCAATGAAGGAGGCCGACGACAAAGGAGAGAGGTGAGAGGATCATTTGACACACACATCTATATCGATGCAATAGGGGTGCCAAGAGGGGTACCCGATGAATTCAAAGCCAGAAACCAGATAGCTGCTGGCTTTGAGTCCATACTCTTCTGGTGGTCCACAATTAATAAAAATGTGGACTGGATCAACTACCTATACTACAATCAACAACGCTTTATAAATTACACTCGAGATGCGGTTGAAGGATTAGCGGAACAACTGACAGCTACCAGCCTAATGGCCTGGCAAAATCGCATGGCCTTGGACATGCTGCTGGCTGAAAAAGGGGGGGGGGGTGTGCGTAATGTTTGGGGAACAATGTTGCACCTACATCCCCAACAACACTGCTCCTGATGGGTCCGTGTCAAGGGCCCTAGCGAGTCTCACCTCCCTGTCTATCGAATTGGCCGAGAACTCTGGAGTAGACACCTCCTGGACCGGGTTTCTAGACTCCTGGTTTGGGAAATGGAAGCACATCTTTACATCAGCCCTAACATCAGTGATAGTTATGATGGGGTTGCTATGTCTATTCGGATGTTGCATCATTCCCTGCATACGGGTGTTGTCTCAGAGATTGATAGAGGCAGCTCTGACAAAGAACGACATCGCCATGATGGCCTTTAGAACACAGCATGACCAGCAGGAGGAATATAGAGAGGCAAAGACTCTGCTGCTAGCACTAGAAAAGGAGGAAATAGTATAAATCAAAGCAGCGTGGCATAAGAAAAAGGGTGGATTGTGAGAGAGGGGTAAAAAGGGATAATTGATTTAGACTAAGGATCCTGAGAAATAGCTGACTCGACCATGCTCGACTAAAAAAAAGGGACCCTGAGAAATAACTGACCAGACCGTGCTCGGCTAGAGAAAAAACCGTAAGAACAAATAGTGACAGATCAAGGACAAGTGTTAGAAGATAATCAGAGAACTGGGAGGAAGGCCAAAATAATCAGAGAGCTAGGAGAGGGGGGAGGGCATGAACTACTCTGTACTGTGCTTGCCTAATGAAATAAATGAATATTACTGTATGATGTGGAAGGCAACAGGGGCGGTGATGGTAGATTGTGCACCTCAGTGCTCCGATTGGAAGGAGCCCGAAGGGGAGGAATTACAGGTGTAACAATTGTAAAATGAAGTGAATAAAAAGAGGGGATTTTCCCGACCTCGGTGTGTCTCGAGAGGGGAGACACCCAACTCTGCAGACTTGCAAATAAACTATACTTGTTTCTCTAGATTGTCTCGAGCATCGTGATTGTGAGCACTCACATTTGCATCTCACAAATGGATTAAAGGCCGATAAATCCCCAGGGCCAGATAGGCTGCATCCCAGAGTGCTTAAGGAGGTAGCCCCAGAAATAGTGGATGCATTAGTGATAATTTTTCAAAACTCTTTGGATTCTGGAGTAGTTCCTGAGGATTGGAGGGTAGCTAATGTAACCCCACTTTTCAAAAAGGGAGGGAGAGAGAAAACGGGGAATTACAGACCAGTTAGTCTAACATCGGTAGTGGGAAAAATGATAGAATCAGTTATTAAAGATGGGATAGCAGCACATTTGGAAAGTGGTGAAATCATTGGACAAAGTCAGCATGGATTTATGAAAGGTAAATCATGTCTGACGAAACTTATAGAATTTTTCGAGGATGTAGAGTGGATAAGGGAGAACCAGTGGATGTGTTATATCTGGACTTCCAGAAGGCTTTCGACAAGGTCCCACATAAGAGATTAGTATGCAAACTTAAAGCACACGGTATTGTGGGTTCAGTATTGATGTGGATAGAGAACTGGCTGGCAGACAGGAAGCAAAGAGTAGGAATAAACGGGTCCTTTTCAGAATGGCAGGCAGTGACTAGTGGGGTACCGCAAGGCTCAGTGCTGGGACCCCAGCTATTTACAATATATATTAATGATTTGGACGAGGGAATTGAATGCAATATCTCCATGTTTGCGGATGACACGAAGCTGGGGGGCAGTGTTAGCTGTGAGGAGGATGCTAGGAGGCTGCAACGTGACTTGGATAGGTTAGGTGCGTGGGCAAAGGCATGGCAGATGCAGTATAATGTGGATAAATGTGACGTTATCCACTTTGGTGGCATGAACATGAAAGCAGACTATTATCTGAATGGTGGCCGATTAGGAGAAGGGGAGATGCAACGAGACCTGGGTGTCGTGGTACACCAGTCATTGAAAGTAGGCATGCAGGTGCAGTAGGCAGTGAAGAAAGCGAATGGTATGTTGGCATTCATAGCCATGGGATTTGAGCATAGGAGCAGGGAGGTTCTGCTACAGTTGTACAGGGCATTGGTGAGACCACACCTGGAGTATTGCGTACAGTTTTGGTCTCCTAATCTGAGGAAAGACATTCTTGCCATAGAGGGAGTACAGAGAAGGTTCACCAGATTGATTCCTGGGATGGCAGGACTTTCATATGAAGAAAGACTGGATAGACTCGGCTTGTACTCGCTGGAATTTAGAAGATTGAGGGGGGATCTTATAGAAACGTACAAAATTCTTAAGGGGTTGGACAGGCTAGATGCAGGAAGATTGTTCCCGATGTTGGGGAAGTCCAGAACAAGGGGTCACAGTTTAAGGATAAGGGGGAAGTCTTTTAGGACCGAGATGAGAAAGTTTTTTTTCACACAGAGAGTGGTGAATGTGTGCAATTCTCTGCCACAGAAGGTAGTTGAGGCCAGTTCATTGGCTATATTTAAGAGGGAGTTAGATGTGGCCCTTGTGGCTAAAGGGATCAGGGGGTATGGAGAGAAGGCAGGTAAGGGATACTGAGTTGGATGATCAGCCATGATCATATTGAATGGCGGTGCAGGCTCGAAGGGCCGAATGGCCTACTCCTGCACCTATTTTCTATGTTTCTAGACCTAGATTATCCCACTGGTGGAAACATCATCTCCACTATGTCCAAGCCTTTCATTATTTAGTACATTTTGATGAGGTCCCCCTGCATTCTTCTAAACTCCAGCGAGCACAGGCCCAGTGCAGTCAAACGCTCATCAGGCAGCATCTCTGGAGAACATTAATAGGCGACGTTTCGGACTCAATCTATGTTCTCTGGTGATGCTACCTATTCAATTATTCAAATATTCATTACACCAAGTCAAGCCTGATGCACCAATTAAGTCATACAGTGTGGAAATGGGCCCAACAGCCCAACTCAACCAACATGCCCTGTCTACACTAGTCCTACCTGCCCCAAATTTGGCCCACGACCCTTTAAACCTTTCCTATCCATGTTCCTGTCCAAGTGTCTTTTAAACATTAGATATACAGTCAGGGTTCAATCCTGACTACGGGTGCCGTCTGCACAGAGTTTATACGTTCTCCGTGTGATCGCATGGGTTTCCTCCAGGTGATCTGGTTTCCATCCACATTTCAAAGGCGTGCAGGTTGGTAGGTTAATTGGCTCCGTTAAGAATTTTAAAACGTCCCCATTGTGTATGATAGCGTTGATGGTAATGGTCATAGTGTTGATGGTCGGCACGGACTCGGTGGGCTGAAGGGCCTGTTTCCGATCTGCACCTCTGAAATGAACTAAACTATACGAAACTAAGTCCATCCAATGGAGCGGATGTCACTGGAGTTTAACAATTCATCTGAACGTCAGCATCTCATTCCCCCAGCACCCCACAGGGATGGTCACCATTGGTAAACGTAAATTTCCTGAGCAGTCTGTGACCCATAGCACTGTGGACATAGTGCTATATTTAAAGCCCATAGCGCTGTGCCCATAGTATACTGCCCAAGCTGCTGAATGCGGACGTTTTCTGTTTTTTGTTGGCAGTATATGCTCAGTCTCACATTCCAATCACCCAATCAACTGGATAAAGTTTTTAAAAAAACACAGATCCTCTCTCTCATCTGGACAGCCAGGGGGGCTATGTGATGATGCTGTTCATTGATTTTAGTTCAGCTTTTAACACAATGGTCCCCAGCAGACTGGCTGAGAAGCTGCTGGAACTGGGGCTTAGGTCCTCTGTGTGCCTGGGTCCTGGACTTTCTCACTGCCAGGCCCCAAGTGGTCAAGATGGGGGAACACACATCTAGCTCCCTCACTCTGAACATAGGATCCCCCCAGGGTTGCGTCCTTAGCCCCCTACTGTACTCCCTGTACACACATGATTGTGGGGCCAGGTTCAGCTCAAACTCCATCATCAAGTTTGCTGATGACACTGTGGTAGTGGGCCGGATCTCTGACAACGATGAGAAGGCCTACCGGGAGGAGGTGGCTGATCTGGCACTCTGGTGTCAGGACAATAGCCTCCTCTTGAATGTCACTAAAACTAAGGAGCTGATTGTGGACTTTAGAAGGGCTAAACATCCAAGGACGTACACGCCACTGGAGATAAATGGGTCTACTGTGGATAGGGTGAGCAGTTTTAAATACTTGGCAGTCCAAATTACAGAGGATCTGACATGGGCAACGCACATTGCCCGCACTGGTGGGTAAGGCAAAGCAGCGCCTTTACCACCTTAGACAGCTGAGGAAATTCAGAGTGTCTTTGGGGATCCTTCATTGCTTCTACTCTGGGGCTGTAGAGAGCATCCTGTCCGGCAACATTACAGTCTGGTTTGGGAACAGCTCTGCCCAGGACAGGATGGCCCTGCAGAGAGTAGTGCGTTCGGCAGAACGCACCATGGGAACTACACTCGTCCCCCTGCAGGACCTATACATCAGGAGGTGCAGATCCAGAGCAAGCAAGATCATGAGGGACCCCTGCCACCCCAGCAATGGACTATTCCAGATGCTACGGTCAGGCAAACGCCTCTGCTGTCACGCTGTGAAAAAGGAGAGGATGAAACGGAGTTTCTTCCCACAGGCCATCGGGACTGTTAACTTTTATAACTCCAGGGACTAAATTTTGTCTTCTCTATATTAACTTATTAACTTTATTTATATGCTGTAACTGTAATTCTTTTTTGTGCACAATCTGCACGCATTGCCACTTTCATTTCACTCCACATCGTGTGTGTGTATGTGACAAATAAACTTGACTTGACTTGTATTAGACCTGAAATGTAAAGTCTGTTTCACCTTGCAGATGCTGCCTGGCCTGCTGAGTATTTGGGGCAATTTATGCTTTTATTCCACATTTTAAGCCATGCATGTGGTTTGGGCCGCAGGTGTGGTAACAGGTGACAGAAGTCACTTATTAAATCAGATTCCCGCTGTTTCTGCAATTGTCAAAGTTAATTCTCAAAGTTACAGCTGGTCTGTGGTCGCACCGCATGGCGTTGCTGCCATCTAGTGGCGGGACCAAGAAGTGACGCAGTTAACGAGTTGAAATGAACGGATCGACAGCTCTGATTCCACTTGCTGTTTATTTCTCTCTTCCCACATTTACATTCTCCCTGGTTTTATTTCCGCGCTCACTGGGGTTTTACGACGCGGAATTTGGGGATTAAACGGGAGCCGTTCAGCGCCGACCTGTTGTCCACCGGGTTTCTGCCCCACAGCCCCTGAGCCCCGCTCCTGACGCCGGTCCCGGGACCCGACCCTTTTACACACCCGGAGCGGAACCGGAGCAGATTCTCAGCCACTTGTTTACACCCAAGATTCCAAGCCAATAATCCCCGAAGAAAGGATAAAGTTTCTCCGTGAATTTATTCCCAGTGAAGGTGTGGAGATGGGACTTGGTGACCGCGTCGTAAAATGAAATTGTCCCGGACTCGGAACTGAGATAAACTCCCACCCTCCCGGGGATGGGACGGGCGGGGAGACGGGATGGAGGGGAGGTGAATGCATCAAACTCGTCACCCCCCCGCCTGATGCTCCAGACTCCAGTCTCCGGGGTCAGTGTGACCGGTCCCTTCCTCTCCACAGACTCTGCGGCGACTCCCAGACTCCAGTCCCGACTCCCCGCCACCTCCCAGTAATGTCTCCCCGATGTGAATCCCTCCGATCCCAGCACACAATCACTGTCTGTAAACCTCTTCCCGGTGTCAGGGAGACTCCTCCGGGTCCCGGTCCATCTCACCCTCTTCCGATCCTCAGACACCTCGAGCCCCGGATGCGCTGTTTCCACATCCAGGGTGACGGAGACTGGGGGGAGAAGCAGAGAATCAGAGAGTCCCCGGGGGTCGGGGGGAGACTCGGGCAGCGCGGCCCCGGGACCGGGGGAGAGGCCGCTCGGCCTCAGGCACAGGCGGGCGGACAACTGAAACCTTGCCCGGGGTTTATCCCCGACCACACCGGGTGGACAACAGACATCTCCCCCGGAGTTTTTATCCGGGGATGGAGAGGGGAATTTCGTGAGGTGGGGGAGGGTGGACGAGTGCAGAGAGTGAGGAGGATTGCGAGATTGCGGTGGGGATGGGGGAATGAAGCGGGTTATTCAGATATGGAGGCAGTTTGGAGCAAGAGGAGATTGAGGTGAGCGGTAATTTGAGGTTGTTAAAGAGGAGGTAGAGGTGTGGGGTGGAATTGCCATGATCATAGTGAATGGGGGCAGACGTGAGGGGCCAGATGACCGGCCCCTGTTTCTTTGAGTGGAGGGTGAGAGAGAGGGAGGGGTGGCTTGGACCGTGGAAGGAAGCAGAGGTTGAATGATCAGGTGTTAGACAGAATGGGTGGAGACTTGTGGTTGTGGGGTCATTGAAAGAGAGCGCATTCACGGGTGGATTTGATGGGTGTGCACAACTAACACACTGATCTCATTGTGAACCAACATATGAACTTCACTGAGGGACTTGACAACGTTCCGCGTGTAAGGCTGGTCCAGAAAGCGAAGGCAGGTGGGAGCCAAGGCGAGCTGATGGAATGGATCCACAATTGGCTTGGTGGTTGGAGGTAGAAGGTCGCGGTAGAAGGGTGAGCAGGAATTTTAAAGTATATCTGAGATTTAGGTTTTACTAGACCAAGTTGGGCCCAAACCTCTCCTGCATTAGTGCAGCACCCTCTCCTCCCCCCCCCCCCCCCCCCCCCACCCCCCACCCCCCCTCCCTCCCTCCTCCCTACCTCCCTGGGAGATAAATTTAAACTTTAAAATGTGAATAACTTAAAAAATATAACACCGATTTCAATTAAACTCTTTCCATTCGCACCAAAGGGATGACGGTAAGTAAGGTGGGCCTAAAATTGTCGCACTATCGTGTACCTTTTTGTCTGTAGTTCAGGAACGAACAAACAAACAAACAAACGAGAAGTTTAGTACATAGATTTACACTGAGAGTGGGTGATATCTGGAACATGCTACAGTGGATGTGGTGGAGTGGGATATCATCGCTATATAGGAGATATTTAAACGGTTGAGGTGCAGAAGAATGCCGATGGAATGTGGACAAATCGATTAGTATAACTGGGAAAAGATGGTCATGGACACAATGGGCCGAAGGGCCAGCCTCTGTAATGTACAACCATGGCTCTCAGGTCCAAGAGCACTGAATGACTCCACAGCCACTGGTGCAGGGTCGTTCCTCAGTCTCTGCGTGCAGTAATGTCTCCTTATCTCTGTCCTACACGGTGCGGCCCACATTCTGAGAGAGTGCCCGCTCTCCAAACCCATCTGACAGGGGAACCATCCTCCCTGCATCCATCCCACTGAGCCCTGTAAGGACTCTGTGTTTCACCGAGATCTCCTCTAATACACCCAAACGCTCGAGTACACAGGCCTAGACTACCCAATCTCACACCGCACAGCAAAATCATTGTCGCAGGGACAAGGATTGTCAATCTTTGCCGCATTCAACTCTGTGTAAGGTTTATCATACTGTAGGTATGAAAAAAACTAAAGATCACAAGAAAATAGCAGGAGGAGTAGGCTCCACTCCTCAGGCCGACTCCACCATTCAATGTGATCCTGACTGATCTAAGATGGCACAATTTCCTGTTCTCCATAACTGCTTCCAAGCCCGTCAGGGGCTCCCCGGGACAAGAGGAAAAAGGGTGGCCACCCGCAAAAAAAAAAAGTTAGGAGGTTCTCCGCTTTATTTGGACTAATAGCCTGTTGAAAACGGGGACTACTGGTGGCACAGGAGCATTGAGATAAGGATATATTACTGAATGGGATTTAATGGTGGCGGGACAGACGGGTGACTGCAAAGAAATGAATGACTGAAGAAAGGAGTGTGGGTATGAGGTAATGTAAAGAAGATAAGGTTTGGAATAATCCTATAAACATAGACTGCCCGATGTACTAAGTGGGCAGTCAGATCCTGATTGTTCCAGCCGTTGTTTGCAAATAAAGGCTTTTAACTTCTTGAAGAATTCTCCGTGTCATCTGCTTAATTTTGAACACCGGTAACCACGACAAAATTGGCGTAGTCGGCAAGATCGGAAAGAGGCCCGTTCAATAACGGACGACAAGCTAAAGGCGCTTCCAAGCCCGTCAGGGGCTCCCCGGGACAACAGGAAAAAGGGTGGCCACCAGCAAAACAAAAAGGTAGGCGGTTTTCCGCTTTATTTGGACTGATAGCCTGTTGAAAACGGGGACCACTGGTGGCACAGGAGCGCCCAGGCGGTCCAAGGGCCTCTCCGATCCAACAGAACCTATCGTTAAATTACTTTTTTAAAAAGGAGACCCGGAGGATTGCTCGAGAAGGCTGCGCAGTGGGGTAAGTGGATAATAGTCAAGTAAGATCTTGTGCGACGTCAATAAGACCTTGTGGATACCGCCCTAAGAGGATAGGGGATTGGTTGGCTAGGGGTCTGGACGGGCAGGATAAAACATCCTGTGGATACCACTCCAGTTAACTAGGGATCTGCACAGGTAAGATAAGGCGTCCTGTGGATACCATTTTGATTAGCTAGGGGTCTGTACGGGCAGGATCAGATGATCTGTGGATACCGCCCTAAGTGAGTATGGGCAGAACAAGAATTGGAATAATTGGATAACGTTAAAAAATAAAATTGCAAAATATTAAAGAAATATAGTAGAACTGTAGAAGATAGAAATAGCGTAGTAGGTAGTATAGTATAGTGACCATAGAGACGGAACGGAGTGAGAACAAGGACTGCATTTAAACTGACTGACCAAGTGCACTAACAGAAGACGAGTACAATTGGACTCATGAATCC
>NC_135971.1:16983532-17072455 GCF_053455715.1 Rhinoraja longicauda | reverse complement strand
GTGCCTCGTGCGCGTGTGTTTGCGTGGGATATTGTTGTTGTGCGGAGATCACTGGTCTGTGCGGACTCGGTGGGCCGGAAGGGCCTGTTTCCGCGCTGTGTCTCCAAACTAAACTAAGCTAAACTAAATCACAAGTGGAATCAGACACCGAGGGGGTGAACGATCACGTCGCCAGCGGGACTTACTTTTCGGAAGCCAGGATCATTTTTGAAAGCATGGGGTCGACAGGGAGTTCCGCCATTCTTCGGCCAAGCTGCAAGTACACAGAGATCGGTGCATGGTCAGAGAGAGAAAGAGAGAGAGAGAGCGGAGAGAGAGAGAGACAGGGGGGCAGAGAGAGAGAGGGGGGGAGAGAGAGAGAAAGTGGGAGAGGGAGAAAGAGCGAGGGATAGAGTAACAATAGACAATAAGTGCAGGAGGAGGCCATTCAGCCCTTCGAGCCACCACCGCCATTCAATGTGATCATGGCTGATCATTCACAACCAGTACCCCGTTCCTGCCTTCTCCCCATACCCACTGACTCCGTTATCTTTAAGAGCTCTATCTAGCTCTCTCTTGAACAGAATAGTACACTGTAAATCTATGTGGTAAAACTCTCGTTTGCTTGTTTGTTTGTTTGTTTGTTTGTTCCTGAACTACAGCCACAACGGTACACGAAAGCGGAACAATTTTAGGCCCAACTTACTCACCGTCATCCCTTTGGTGCTAATGGATGAAGTTTCATTGAAATCGGTGTTATATTTTTAAAGGTATTCACATTTTAAAATTTAAATCTATCTCCTAGTGATGGGGAGGAGGGATGGGGGGGTGGTATGGGGGGGGGGGGGAGGTATGGGGGGGAGTGAGGTAAGGGGCTTGGGGGGGGGGAGGAGAGCACCAATGCAGGAGAGGTTTGGGCGCAACGGGTCCACTTGGTCTAGTAATAATAATCAAAATAATAATAATAATAATAGTCCATGTAGTCCAGTGCTTTTATTTGAGGTTGTAGTGTTTAATAGCCTGATGGCTGTTGGGAAGAAGCTGTTCCCAAACCTGGGCGTTACAGTTTTCAGGCTCCTGTACCTTCCTCCCGATGGCAGGGGTGAAATGGGTATGTGGCCAGGATGGTGTGGGGTGGCCATGATGGCGACGGAGATGGGCCGAAGGGCCTGTTTCCGTGCTGGGTGACTGTGTGAGAGAGGGGCGGGTGTGCGGGCAGGGCGGAATGTGTTCCTGAGGGGAAGGGGGGGAGGGGCGGGGAGGTTGGGGTGAGGGGGGGGGGGAGGTAGTACATCTTACCTTCGTGAGCTCGCCCAGGTGGTTGAGCGCTCCCAGAGCGTACAGCTGCTCCAGGGCCAGCACCAGCGTCTCGTGGGGCGGAGGGTCCATGAAGTCAAAGTGGATCAAGTCGTTGATTCCTGATAGAGAGTGCCGATAGAGAGAAAAGGTTAAAACATGGTGTGTGGAACACAGAACAGAAGTGGCGCAGCGGTAGGGTTGCTGCCTCACAGCGCCAGGGACCCGGGTTTGATCCGGACCGCGGACGCTGCCTGTACGGAGTTTGTACGTTCTCCCCGTGACCTGCGTGGGTTTTCTCCGAGGTCTTCGCCTTCCTCCCACACTCCAAAGACGTGCCGGTTGGTAGGTTAATTGTCTTGGTATAAATGTAAATTGTCCCCAGTAAGTGTAGAATAGTGTTAATGTGGGAGGTTCGCTGATCGGTGCGGACACGGTGGGCCAAAGGGCCTGTTTCCCCATTGTATCGCTGAACTAAACAGCACAGGAACGCCCACAATTAGTTTAAGATGTCTCGACCCGAAACGTCACCCATTCCTTCTCTCCAGAGACGCTGCCTGTCCCGCTGAGTTACTCCAGCATTTTGCATCTATCTTCTGGTCTGTGTTCTATGCATCGTGTTTTTACCCTCTCTCTTCTCTCTCTCCGTACAGACAGCACCCGTGGTCAGGATCGAACCCGGGTCTCTGGCCCCGCGAGGCAGAAACTCGACCGCTGCGCCAATACCCTGCCGACCCACCATCGAGCCGAGCCTTCTGCCAACCCTCCCTTCAACCTCTGACGTTCCGGTGAAAACAATCCATGTCTGCCCAACCTCTCCCAGCGGCCGAAACCCAATCCAGGCGACATTGCGGTCAATGTGTGGGAAGGAACTGCAGATGCTGGTTTAAACCGACGGTAGACACAGAACGTTGGAGTAATTCAGTGGGACAGGCATCTCCAGAGATGCTGCCTGACCCGCTGCGTTACTCCAGCGCTCTGTGTCTTTCTTCGGCATCGTAGTAAACCTCCTCTCCAATGGTACATCTTTCCGGTACTTTCCGGTACGTATCTCAGTGCTCCGTACAGACAGCACATGAGGTCAGGATCGAACCCGGGTCTCTGGCGGCTTGTGAGGCAACAACTCTGTCGCTGCGCCACTGTGCCGCCCCAGAAAGTGTGATCTACAATGCTGCACTTTGATTTACGGAGGCATGGAGCGATACAGTATGGACACAGGCCCTTCTGCCCTACATGCCCACACCGGCCAACATGTCCCAGCTACATTATTCCCACCCTGCCCTGCCCGCCCGTTGGTTCGCAGAGGCCTGGAGGTGTGCGGGAAGCAAGCGGTGCAAAACCTGTCATAGAAACATAGAAACATAGAAAATAGGTGCAGGAGTAGGCCATTCGGCCCTTCGAGCCTGTACGCACCGCCATTCAATATGATCATGGCTGATCATCCAACTCAGTAACCTGTACCTGCCTTCTCTCCATAACCCCCTGATCCCTTTAGCCACAAGGGCCACATCTAACTCCCTCTTAAATATAGCCAATGAACTGGCCTCAACTACCTTCTGTGGCAGAGAATTCCACAGATTCACCACTCTCTGTGTGAAAAAAAACTTTCTCATCTCGGTCCTAAAAGACTTCCCCCATATCCTTAAACTGTGACCCCTTGTTCTGGACTTCCCCGACATCGGGAACAATCTTCCTGCATCTAGCCTGTCCAACCCCTTAAGAATTTTGTAAGTTTTTATCCTATCCATGTAACTAACTGTTCAACTGTTTCATAAACATTGGGATAGTCCCTGCCTCAATTCCCTCCTCTGGCAGCTCGTTCCATTCACCCACCACCCTTTGTGTGAAAACGTCACCCCTCAAGATTCTTATGAAATCTTTTCCCCTTCACCTTAAACCTGTCCCATGGCCCTCGATTCCCCTACTCTGGGCAAGAGACTCTGTGGCATCTACCCGATCTATTCCTCTCATGATTGAATACACACCTCAAAAGATCACCCCTCATTCCCCCTGCGCTCCAGGGAATAGTCCCAATAGTGTCTCAGTCACTATTGAATGGAGCTGATCATTTTGCCAGCTTTCTTCTGCACACCACCCGGCCAGCCAAGCCTCAGTCTGCCTGGACCTACCTAATCTCCCAGTTGCTACACACTTTAATTCTCCTTCCCATTCCCACCATGACCTTTCTGTTCGAGGTCTCCTCCATTGTCAGAGTGAGGCTAAAACTAAATTGTAGGAACAGCATCCCATACAGTATTTCCCTTGGGCAATTTACAACACAGTAGTATGAATATTGATTTCTCTACCTTCAAGCAACCCCGGGATTCCCTCTCTATCCATCCCTTCGCCCACCCAAGTCGCACGAGCTTCTCGTTTTCAACCAACAAACAGCTAACAACGAATGGCCTGCTTCCTTTATCATCGTTCTTTTTTGCAAACCTTGCGTGTGCTCTTTATCTCCCTCCACCATCATCTATATCTCTTGAAGGTAGACACAAAATGCTGGAGTAACTCAGCGGGTCGGGCAGCATCTCTGGAGAGAAGGAAGGGGTGACGTTTCGGGTCGAGGCCCTTCTTCAGACGTCTAACCCCAACCCCTCTGAAGAAGAAGGTTCTTGACCCGAAATGTCACCCATTCCTTCTCTCCAGAGATGCAGCCTGTCCCGCTGAGTTGCTCCAGCATTTTGTGTCTACCTTCGATATAAACCAGCATCTGCAGTTCTTTCCCACACTCTATCTTTCTCATTCCCCTTTCCCATGACTAGTCTGAAGAAGGGCCTCGACCCAAACCGTCACCCATTCCTTCTCTCCGGAGATGCTGCCTGTCCCGCTGAGTTACTCCAGCTATTTTCGGTGTAAACCAGCATCTGTGAAAGGGCTAATGGCTATTAACTTTGCATGATGGGATGCTTGGCCGTTATGCTTTTGGGGGTTCTGCATTGCTGAAAGTGGAGGAATGCTAATTCCTCATAAGGATGTGTCCGATAGCTGAAACTTACAATCCTTGGAAACCACAGAAATAATAAAATGGTAGAACGAATAAAGAGGATCAGCCCGAACTTTGGGTCCTGAATAGCTGATGTTTGCAAAATTGCACCAGGCAGGATGCAACTATGTGATTCCTAAAGCTTGAATGCCAGGCTTCGATAGTATATCCTGTTATGCCTGGGAAGAATGTCTGGGAAAGACGATGGACAATGCTCTCGTTAAGATTAGGATGTGGTTAACTGTTGACTACTTGTGGGGGAGTGTGTAAACAAGACCTTCTATGGTATGATAAGCATCCTTACCTTCGACTAATGACTTATTGTGTGGAATATTTTATGACTGTCGGGTGACAAGTATATTGTGTTTGATACCATTTGTGATTGATTTGAAGAAAATGTTGTGTTAAACATTCTTGCCGCAAATTCTGTATAAAAATGCTGCGAAAATGCTGTATCTTTGAGTGGAAGCACGGGGAGTGCTGATAATGGTCATACACCCTTAGCACTGGTCCCCGCCACTCCCGTCTGACAATAATTAAAGCTTTGCCTGGTTTACCTTTAACTGTTTGTGTTGTTGTCTGTTTTAAGAACCGAACTTTAACATCTGCGGTTCCTTCCGACACCGATATTGTCTTTGTTGGTAAGGGTGTGCGTGCTTGCGTGTGTGTGTGTGCTTGCGTGTGCGTGCGTCTGTGCTTGCGTGTGTGATTTATTCACAAAATGCTGGAGTAACTCAGCAGGTCAGGCAGCATCTCGGGAGAGAAGGAATGGGTGACGTTTCGGGTCGAGACCCTTCTTCAGACTGATGTCAGGGGGGGGCGGGACAAAGGAAGGATATAGGTGGAGACAGGAAGATAGAGGGAGATCTGGGAAGGAGGAGGGGAAGGGAGGGACAGAGGCTTGCGTGTGTGTGTGTGTGTGTGTGTGTGTGTGTGTGTGTGTGTGTGTGCGCGCGCGCGTTTGTGTGTGTGCGTTTGCGTGTGTGTGGACAGAAGGCAGGCTCTCTGCTTACCCAGGCTCTTCAGCAGTAGGACGACGTTGCCCAGGTTTGTCCGCTGGATCTCGGGCACTGCAGTCTCCTCCATCTCGTGCTTGAAGGCCCAGGCCGTGTAGAGTCGGAAGCACTTCCCCGCCGCCACGCGCCCTGCCCTGCCCGCCCGCTGGTTCGCAGAGGCCTGGAGGTGTGCGGGAAGAAAGCGGTGCAAAACGATCACTGCAGGTGCTGGTTTAAACCGAAGATAGACACAAAAAGCTGGGTAACTCAGCGGGACGGGCAGCGTACCTGGAGAGAGGGAATGGGTGACGTTTCGGGTCGAGACCCTTCTTCAGACTGAACATCGCCCATTCCTTCTTATCTCCAGAGATGCTGCCTGTCACGCTGAGTTACTCCAGCATTTTGTGTCTATCTTCGGGCAAAATGATCAGCTCCATCCAGAGATAGATAGATTCTCGATAAGTATGGGCGCCTGGGGTTACGGGGAGAAGGCAGGAGAATGGGGTTAGGAGGGAGAGATAGATCAGCCAAGATTGAATGGCGGACTACACTTGCTGGGCCTAATGGCCTAATTCTACTCCCATCACATGACCTTTTTCGTCTTGTATCTCTAGATCCCTCTCCGAAGATGGGTCTTGACCCGAAACGTCACCCATTCCTCCTCTCCAGAATGCTGCCTATCCCGCTAAGTTACTTCAGTGTCCATCTTCGGCGTAAACCAACATCTGCATTTCCTTCCTACGTATTTTGTGCGGCCTAATTCTACTCCTGTCACTCGTGATCTTATGACCCAAGACTACAAGAATTGGGGAAAAAACTCTTGGATCGTAAGTGATAGGAATAGAATTAGACCACACAAATGGGTGATGTTTCGGGTCGAGACCCTTCTTGAGAGAGGGAAACTAGAGATACAAGGTTATATAGTCATAAGTGTTAGGAGCAGAATTGGGCCATTCAGCCCATCAAGTCTACTCCGCCATTCAATAATGGCTAATCTATCTCTCCCGCCTAACCCCATCCCCCTGCCTTCTCCCCATAACCCCTGATACGCTTATGGTACTGTACTGTTCTCCCGACATTCTCGGAGGCTGAGCATGCATTCAATGCGTCGTTGCAGCGAATTGTGGGCGCAACCCAGACCATCACACAAACCGACCTCCCTTCCATCGATATCAAATAGACAATAGACAATAGGTGCAGGAGGAGGCCATTCGGCCCTTCGAGCCAGCACCGCCATTCAATGTGATCATGGCTGATCATTCTCAATCAGTACCCCGTTCCTGCTTTCTCCCCGTACCCCCTGACTCCGCTATCCTTAAGAGCTCTATCTAGCTCTCTCTTCAATGCATTCAGAGAATTGGCCTCCACTGCCTTCTGAGGCAGAGAATTCCACAGATTCACAACTCTCTGACTGAAAAAGTTTTTCCTCATCTCAGTTCTAAATGGCCTACCCCTTATTCTTAAACTGTGGCCCCTTATTCTGGACTCCCCCAATATTGGGAACATGTTTCCTGCCTCTAACGTGTCCAACCCCTTAATAATCTTATATGTTTCGATAAGATCTCCTCTCATCCTTCTAAATTCCAATGTATACAAGCGTAGTCGCTCCAGTCTTTCAACATATGACAGTCCCGCCATTCCGGGAATTAACCTAGTAAACCTACGCTGCACGTTCTCAATAGCAAGAATATCCTTCCTCAAATTTGGAGTCCAAAACTGCACACAGTACTCCAGGTGCGGTCTCACTAGGGCCCTGTACAACTGCAGAAGGACCTCTTTGCTCCTATACTCAACTCCTCTTGTTATGAAGGCCAACATTCCATTGGCTTTCTTCACTGCCTGCTGTACCTGCATGCTTCCTTTCAGTGACTGATGCATTAGGACATCCAGATCCCGTTGTACGTCCCCTGTTCCTAACTTGACACCGTTCAGATAATACTCTGCCTTCCTATTCTTACCACCAAAGTGGATAACCTCACACTTATCCACATTAAACTGCATGTGCCATGCATCCGCCCACTCACACAACTGTCCAAGTCACCCTGTCCAAGTCACCCTGCAACCTCATAGCATCTTCCTCACAGTTCACACTACCACCCAGCTTTGTATCATCTGCAAATTTGCTAATGGTACTTTTAATCCCTTCATCCAAGTCATGTACTTTTAATCCCTTCATCCAAGTCATATACTTTTAATCCCTTCATCCAAGACTCCATCCACACCTCGCGCTGCCTCGGCAAGGCCAGCAGCATCACCAAGGACCAGTCGCACCCCGGTCACTCCCTCTTCTCCCCTCTCCCATCGGGCAAAAGGTACAGAAGTGTGAAAACGCACACTTCCAGATGCTGGGACAGGTTCACAGATTCACCGCACTCTGACTGAAAGAGGGTGGTGGTTAAAGAGGGTGGTGTCAATTGGGAGTTGAGTATAGGAGCAAAGAGGTCCTTCTACAGTTGTACCGGGCCCTGGTGAGACCGCACCTGGAGTACTGTGTGCAGTTTTGGTCTCCACATTTGAGGAAGGATATTCTTGCTATTGAGGGCGTGCAGCGTAGGTTCACTAGGTTAATTCCCGGAATGGCGGGACTGTCGTATGTTGAAAGGCTGGAGCGATTAGGTTTGTATACACTGGAATTTAGAAGGATGAGGGGGGATCTTATTGAAACATATAAGATAATTAGGGGATTGGACACATTAGAGGCAGGAAACATGTTCCCAATGTTGGGGGAGTCCAGAACAAGGGGCCACAGTTTAAGAATAAGGGGTAGGCCATTTAGAACGGAGATGAGGAAGAACTTTTTCAGTCAGAGAGTGGTGAAGGTGTGGAATTCTCTGCCTCAGAAGGCAGTGGAGGCCAGTTCGTTGGATGCTTTCAAGAGAGAGCTGGATAGAGCTCTTAAGGATAGCGGAGTCAGGGGGTATGGGGAGAAGGCAGGAACGGGGTACTGATTGAGAATGATCAGCCATGATCACATTGAATGGCGGTGCGTACAGGCTCGAAGGGCCGAATGGCCTGCTCCTGCACCTATTGTCTATTGTCTATTCACAGTGAAGTGTACAGATACAGGATAAAGGGAATAAAGTTTAGTGCAAGATAAAGTCCAATTGAAGATAATCCAAGAGTCTCAAATGAAGTAGATTGGAGGTCAGGACCGCTCTGTCGTTGGTGGTAGGATGGTTCAGTTGCCCGATAACAGCCGGGAAGAAACGATCCCTAAATCTGGAGGTGCGTGTTTTCACCCTTCTGTACCTCGAGCCCGATGGGAGAGGTAACACCACCGGAATGCCGGGGAGTGACGGTACTTACCCTGGAGCAGGGAGTAACGATCAAGGACTCCATCCCCGTCCGCGCGTTGTAGCTCTTCTGCTTGCAGAAGCCGGGGTCAATCACGTAGATGATGCCGTCGATGGTCAGGGAGGTCTCCGCGATGTTGGTGGCTACGACAACCTGAGAGGAGGAGGGGGTAAGAGAATAAATAAAGGCACGTTTGTCTGTAGCAGGGCGGCACGGCGACAGAGTTGCTGCCTCACAGCGAATGCAGCGCCGGTGGTCCGGGTTCGATCCCGACTGCGGGCGCTGTCTGTGCGGAGTTTGTGCGTTCTGCCCGTGACCTGCGTGGGTTTTCTCCGGGATCTCCGGTTTCCTGCCACATTCCAAAGCCGTACAGGTTTGCACGTTAATTGGCTTGGTAAATGTGGAAATTGTCCCCAGTGGGTACAGTATAGAATAGTGTTAATGTGCGGGAATCGCTGGTCAGCGAGGACCCAGTGGGCCAAAAGGGCCCGTTTCCGCGCTGTATCTCTAAAGCCAAAACAGGGCAAACCGCCATCAGTCGCTGCCTGGCTCTGGGCTGGAGGTGTTTGCAGTGAATAGCTTCCAGCGGAAGCCCCCGTGATTCAGTTCAGGTCAGTTTCGTTTATCGTCATGTGTCGCGAGGTGCAGTGAAAAGCCCCATCATGCAGAGCGGGACACACAGTGCTGGAGTGACTCAGCGGCTCACGTGGAGAACGTGAATAAGTGACAGTACAGGTCGGGGCCCTTCTTCATAGGTTCATGAATGATAGGAGCAGAATTAGGCCATTTGGCCCATCGAGTCCACTTCACCGGCTGCCGGACCTTCAAACAGGCAGCACCGGTGGTCAGGAGCAAACCCCGGTCTCTGGCACCGTGAGGCAGCAGCTTTTTAGATTAGTTTAGTTTCGAGATACAACGCGGAAACAGGCCCTTCGGCCCACCGAGTCCGCGCCGAACAGCGATCGTCCCGTACACTAGTTCTATCCGACACACAGGCGACAATTTACAGAAACCAATTAAGCTGCAAACCTGCACGTCTTTGGAGTGTGGGAGGAAGCCGGAGCACCCGGAGAAAACCCACGAGGTCACGGGGAGAACGTGCAAACTCCATGCAGACGGCACCAAACTCATCAGGAAGGCTGGGGGTGGAGTTGGATTCATAGGTGGTCGTCTTGGAGGGGAGGAAGCGGAGCACCCTGGACAATACAGCTCACCCACTCCATGACACACTGGTCAACCTGAGGAGCACCTTCAGCAACAGACCGGCTCTACCAAGATGCCCAGCACAGAACATCACAGGCCTGTGGCTATCAAACTGTACAACTCCTCCCCCCTTCTGTCATGGGATAGACCGACTCCCTCACCCCCCACCCTAATCTGTGCACATCCCCAATCCTTTCCACTCGACCACATCACCCCGATTCTGGCCTCTCTCCATTGGCTCCCAGTACGGTACAGAATCAACTTCAAGCTCCTCCTATTCACATATAAAGCCCTAAATGGACATTTCCCCCCCCTACATCAAAAATCTTCTAACCCACCTCTCTAACTCCAGGTCCCTCAGGTCGGCCGACTTGGGGCTACTGACTATCCCGCGGTCTAGGCTTAAGCTCAGGGGTGACCGCGCTTTTGGGGTTGCAGCTCCTAGACTGTGGAACAGCATCCCTCTCCCCATCAGAACTGACCCCTCCATCGACTCCTTTAAGTCCAGGCTCAAAACCTATTTCTACTCCCTAGCGTTTGAGGCCCTCTGAGGGGACGCTGTGAACTGTTTATGTATGTGCTGTTATGTTTGTGTTGTTTTGCCATTGTATGTTCGTTCTTAGTACCTGAACTGATGTACAGCACTTTGGTCAACGTGGGTTGTTTTTAAATGAGCTATACAAATAAAATTGACTTGACTTGACTTTAATTTCATGTTTCATGTGTCTTGCGTTTTATGACTGTCGGCAGATCAATTTCCCTCCTGGGATAAATAAAGTTCTATCGTATCGTTTCGTGCCGTGGTCTAGATCGAACCAGGCTCTTTGCCGCTGTGTAGAGAAAGCAGGGACCTGCAGAAGGACCTGGACAGGTTGGGGGAGTGGGCAGAGAAGTGGCAGATGGAATATAGTGTAGCAACGTGTGGAGTCATGCAATTTGGTAGTAGGAATAAATAGACAATAGGTGCAGGAGTAGGCCATTCGGCCGAGCCAGCACCACCATTCAATGTGATCATGGCTGATCATTCTCAATCAGTACCCCGTTCCTGCCTTCTCCCCATACCCCCTGACTCCGCTATCCTTAAGAGCTCTATCTAGCTCTCTCTTGAGAGCATTCAGAGAATTGGCCTCCACTGCCTTCTGAGGCAGTGAATTCCACAGATTTACAACTCTCTGACTGAAAAAGTCGTAGACTATCTTCTAAATGGGGAGAGAGAGTACAGAAATCGGAGGTGCAAGGTGACTTGGGAGTGCTGGTGCAGGATTCCCAAAAAGGTAATCTGCGAGTCGAATCGGTAGTTAAGAAAGCAAATTGAATGCTGTCATTTATTTCAAGAGGGCTTGTCTACAAAAACAGGGATGTAATGCTGGGGCTCTATAAGGCACGGGGAAGACCGCATTTGGAATATTGAGAGCAATTTTGGGCACCATATCTGAGGAGGGATGTGCTGGCTCTGGAGAGGGTCCTGAGGAGGTTTACAAGAATGATCCCAGGAATGAGTAGATTAATCTACGACAAGCGTTTGTCGGCACTGGGCCTGTACTAGGTGGAGTTCAGAAGAATATAGGGGGGGACCTCATTGACACAAACAGAATAGTGAAAGGTTAGATAAGAGTGTATTTGGAGAGGATATTTCCACTTGTGGGAGAGCCTCGGACCAGAGGTTATAGCCTCAGAATTGAAGGACATTCTTTTAGGAAGGGGATGAGGAGAAATCTTGAGTCAGAGGGTGGTGAATCTGTGGAATTCTTTCCCGCAGAAGGCTGTGGGTGGCACGGTGGCGCAGCGGTAGAGTTGCCGCCTTACAGCGAATGCAGCGCCGGAGACTCAGGTTCGATCCTGACTACGGGCGGTGTCTGTACGGAGTTTGTACGTTCTCCCCGTGACCTGCGTGGGTTTTCTCTGAGATCTTCGGTTTCCTCCCACAATCCAAAGACGTACAGGTATGTAGGTTAATTGGCTGGGCAAATGTTTAAAAAAATTGTCCCTAGTGGGTGTAGGATAGTGTTAGTGTGCGGGGATCGCTGGGCGGCGCGGACCCGGTGGGACGAAGGGCCTGTTTCTGCGCTGTATCTCTAAATCTAAATCTAAAATCTAAAAAAAGTCAGTGGATATATTTAAGGCAGAGATAGGTAGATTCTTGATTAGTACGGGGTGTCAGAGGTTTGGGGAGAAGGCAGGAGACTGGGGTGAGGAGGGAGAGATGGACCAGCCATGATTGAACGACGGAGTAGACGTGATGGGCTGAATGGCCTCATTCTGCTCCTATTCCTTATGACCATGCCGCCCTCGTGTTCTGCGTGGGCTGAAGCAGCCGCTCACCTTCCTGGCACCGGGGGGGGTGGGCTCGAAGATCTTGGCCTGCATGTCGGAGGGCAGGTTGGCGTAGATGGGCAGCACCAGCAGCTCGGCGATCTTGGAGCCCAGCCGGCGGCACCTCTCCTGCAGCATCTCGCACGTGGTCTCGATCTCCTCCTGCGGGGCCGAGGAAAACCAGTCATAGAAAACACGGAAACAGAAGATAGATGCAGGAGGAGGCCATTCGGCCCTTCGAGCCAGTACCACCATTCATTGTGATCATGGCTGACCGTCCACAATCAGTAACCCGTACCTGCCTTCTCCCCATATCCCTTGATTCCACTAGCCCCTAGAGCTCTATCTAACCCTCTCTTAAATCCGTCCATTGATTTGGCTTCCTCTGCCCTCCGCAGCAGAGAATTCCACAAACTCAGTTTCAAATGGCCTCCGCTTTATTCTAAGACTGTGGCCCTTGGTTCTGGACTCGCCCAACATTGGGACCATTTTTCCTGCATCTAGCTTGTCCAGTCCTTTTATAAATTCATATGTTTCTATAAGATCCCCTCTCAATAGACAATAGACAATAGGTGCAGGAGGAGGCCATTCGGCCCTTCGAGCCAGCGCCGCCATTCAATGTGATCATGGCTGATCATTCTCAATCAGTACCCCGTTCCTGCCTTCTCCCCATACCCCCTGACTCCGCTATCCTTAAGAGCTCTATCCAGCTCTCTCTTCCTCATCCTTCTAAACTCCAGCGAATACAAGCCGAGTCTTTTCAATCTTTCCTCATATGACAGTCCCGCCACCCCAGGGATCAATCTCGTGAACCTACGCTGCACTGCCTCAATTACAAGGATGTCCTTCCTCAAATTAGGAGACCAAAACTGTGCACAATACTCCAGATGTGGTCTCACCAGGGCCCTGTACAACTGCAGTCAAACCAACAAAGCCGGCAGCCCCCAGCACGCACGCACTCCCGCCCAATACCTATGCATCACCGCGACTCATCGGGCGGTCCATGGTCAACCTTGCTATTGAGGCAACGCAGCGTAGGTTCACGAGGTTAATCCCCGGGATGGCGGGCGGGACTGTCATATGAGGAAAGATTGGAAAGACTGGGCTTGTATTCACTGGAATTTAGAAGGATGAGAGGAGGATCTTATGGAAAGGTATAAAATTATAAAAGGACTGGACAAGCTAGATGCAGGAAAAATGTTCCCAATGTTGGGGGAGTCCAGAACCAGGGGCCGCAGCCTAAGAATAAAAGGGCGGCTACAAAACTGAGGTGAGAAAAAACGTTTTCACCCAGAGAGTTGTGATTTTGTGGAATTCTTTGCCGCAGAAGGCAGTGGAGGCCAATTCACTGGATGAATTTAGAAGAGAGTTAGATTGAGCTCTAGGGGCTAGTGGAATCAAGGGATATGGGGAGCAGACACAGGTTACTGATTGTGGATGATCAGCCATGATCACAATGAATGGCGGTGCTGGCTCGAAGGGCCAAATGGCCTCCTCCACCTATTTTTTATGGTTTGTATGGTCGGTGCCCTCCTTCAGACCCGAAACGTCACCCATCCTATTTCTCCAGAGATGCTGCCTGACCCGCGGAGTTACTCCAGCACTTTGTGCCAATCTTTGGTATAAACCAGCATCTGCAGTTCTTTATCATGTGGTCATATGTGACAAGATCAGAATTAGGCCATCCAGCCCATCAAGTCTACGCCGCCATTCAATCATGGCTGATTTATCTCTCCCTCTCAACCCCATTCTCCTGCCTTCTCCCCATAACACGACACGCGTACTAATCAATAATCTATCTATCTCCATGGTAGACACAAAATGCTGGAGCAACTCAGCGGGACAGGCATCATCTGTGGAGAGAAGGAATGGGTGACCTTTCGGGTCGAGACCCTTCTTTAGACTCATCTATCTATCTATCTCTCCCTTAAATATAATAACAAGTGACATTGTAGGTCGTTTTGAAAATTAATGCAGCAGCAAAAGCACGGAATTCAGTCATTGGAGGTGCAAAGGGTCTTTGGAGTGCTGGTGCAGGACTGGTTGGGAGGGATGTGGACCAAACGCTGGCAGGTGAGACTAGTGTAGCTGGGCCATGTTGGCCGGTGTGGGCAGGTTGGGCCGAAGGGCCTGTTTCCACTATGTGACTTCAACACTGCGACCCCCACCCATCCACGCACCATCATCACTCCATCATCAGCATGAGCCACAATATCAAATCTTAGATTAGGCACCGAGTGCCTAGAAACAAAGTAAAACTCCACACTTTGCCTTTCCTTCCAAACTACTGCTGCTCCTCCACAATTAACTCAGTGTTAGTCTTTGTAAGAAAATAACTGCAGATGCTGGTACAAATTGAAGGTATTTATTCACAAAATGCTGGAGTAACAGCAGGTCAGGCAGCATCTCGGGGAAGAAGGAATGGGTGACGTTTCGGGTCAAGACCCTTCTTCAGACTGATCTGTTAGTCTTTGCTATCTGCATGACCCTAAATGGAAGTTGCCTGGTCGGACCCCAGCCTGCAGTTCTGAAGCTCTCCATCAGATGTCAGACTGGACCAAGGTTCAATGGTTTCTTTATCATCATGGGCACCAAGGTACAGTTGAACACAGTGAACCCTGGTTATGGATAGAAGGTAGACACAAAATGCTGGAGTACCTCAGCAGGTCAGGCAGCATCTCTGGAGAAAAGGGCGAGGCACGTTTCAGGTCGAGACCCTTCTTCAGATTATCATTGTATGTAGTAGTTCAGTTTTTTTAGTTGTGAGATAGAGCGCGGAAACAGGCCCTTTCGGCCCACCGGGTCCGCGCCGACCAGCGATCCCCGCAAATTAACACTATCCTATACCCACGAGGGACAATTTTTACATTTATTAAACCAATTAACCTGCAAACCTGTACGTCTTTGGAATGTGGGAGGAAATCGAAGATCTCGGAGAAAACCCACATAGGTCACTGGGAAAACGTACAAACTACGTACAGACAGCACCCAGAGTCAGGATCGAACCTGGGTCTCCAGCGCTGTATTTGCTGTAAGGCAGCAACTCTACCGCTGCACCACCAAACAAAGTGAAACTCTACGCTTTGCCTTTCCTTCCAAACTACTGCAGCTTCCCCACAATTAATGCTCAGTGTTAGTCTTTGCTATCTGCATGACCCTAAATGGAAGTCGCCTGGTCGGCCCCCAACCTGGAGTTCTGAAGCTCACCACCAGATGCCAGACTGGACCATGGTTCAATGGTTTCTTTGTTATCATGGGTGGAAACAAAGAACCTCAGGGGATGGTTGACTGAAGAAGGCAGCAAAAAGTGGTGAACACTGCCCAGTTCATCACGGGCACTGGCCTCCCCACCATTTGAAGGGATCTGCAGGAGTCGCTGGCTCAAAAAGGCACCCAGCATCATCTAACACCCACACCACCCTGGCCAAACTCCCATTCCATTCCTGCCAGCGGGAAGAAGGAACAGGAGCCGGAAAAATGTAACATCCAGGTTCAGGAACAGCTTCTTCCTGACAGCCATCAGGCTATTAAACACTACAACCTCCAAATAATCTCTGAACTACATAGACTTGGAGCCAGTGGTTTTGTCTTTTAACACTTTCTTTTTGGTGTGTATGTGTGTGTGTGTGTGTGTGTGTGTGTGTGTGTGTGTGTGTGTGTGTGTGTGTGTGTGTGTGTGTGTGTGTGTGTGTGTGTGTGTGTGCGCGTGTGTGTGTGCGTGTACGTGTGCACTGAACTTTTTCTCTTTTATTATAATAATAGTAATATATTCCTATATTTGTCCCACACCGGGGAAATTTACAGTGTTGCAGCAGCAAAGTGAATAGCAAGAGATCATTATAAATAAAGGTAAAGACAATAGACAATAGGTGCAGGAGTAGGCCATTCAGCCCTTCAAGCCAGCACCGCCATTCAATGCGATCATGGCTGATCACTCTCAATCAGTACCCCGTTCCTGCCTTCTCCCCATACCCCCTCACTCCGCTATCCTTAAGAGCTCTATCCAGCTCTCTCTTGAAAGCATCCAAAGAACTGGCCTCCACTGCCTTCTGAGGCAGAGAATTCCACACCTTCACCACTCTCTGACTGAAAAAGTTCTTCCTCATCTCCGTTCTAAATGGCCTACACCCCTTATTCTTAAACTGTGGCCCCTTGTTCTGGACTCCCCCATCATTGGGAACATGTTTCCTGCCTCTAATGTGTCCAATCCCCTAATTATCTTATATGTTTCAATAAGATCCCCCCTCATCCTTCTATATTCCAGTGTATACAAGCCTAATTGCTCCAGCCTTTCAACATACGACAGTCCCGCCATTCTGGGAATTAACCTAGTTAATGTCACTGTTGACTCGTCTGCTGGGAGCAGTGCTGGTTGTGCAGTCTCACAGCAGCGGGAAGGGAGGACCTCCTATATGTCTCCTTCACACACTTGGGGTGAAGGAGTCTGTCACTGAAGGAGCTACTCAGTGCAGTGACAGTGTCCTGCATGGGGTGGGAGTCGTTGTCCAGCAGCGATATTGTTATATTTTATTATAATGTTCACAGAGTACTAAGCCTGAAGAAGGGTCTCAACCCGAAACGTCGCCCATTCCTTCTCTCCTGAGATGCTGCCTGACCTGCTGAGTTACTCCAGCATTTTGTGAATAAATACCTTCATTGTTCTATCTGGGACAGATGACGTTAAAACACTCTTGATCCTGCTGCAGGATAAATAATCTCACTGTGCGTTTGTAAGTGACAATAATGTACCATTGAACCATCGAGGTGACCCCACTGAGCGACAAAGACCCAGGAACATTTACCTGGCCGGTGAGGAACACCAGGATGTCGCCCGGAGGCTGGGTGACGTGAATCTGTAGGACGGAAACCACGCAGGCTTCTAGATAGTCCGCTTCCGGGGCCTGCGGGGGAAGCAGAGGGAACGTTAGTGCAGCAGAGGGATTACAAAACACAGAAACATGGAAAATAGGTGCAGGAGGAGGCTATTTGGCCCTTCGAGCCAGCAGCACCATTCATTGTGAGCATGGCTGATCATCCACGATCAGTAACCTGTGTCTGCCTTCTCACCCTATCCCTTGATTCCGCTAGCCCCTCGAGCTCTATCTAACTCTCTTTTAAATTCATGCAGTGAATTGGCCTCCACTGCCCTCTGTGGCAGAGAATTCCACAAATTCACGACTCTTTGGGTGAAAAAGGTTTTTTCTCACCTCAGTTTTAAATGGCCTCCCCTTTATTCTTAGACTGTGGCCCCTGGTTCTGGACTCCCCCAACATTGGGAACATTTTTCCTGCTTATCCGAGCAAGTCCCATTTCACTCTGGATTAGCATATTGGGGGGGGGGAGGCAGGAGGGACTAGTGTAACTGGGACATGTTGGCCAGTGTGGGCAAGTTGGGCCAAAGGGCCTGTTTCCACACTGTATCACTCTATGACTATGAGAATAGGCTTTGGCCATAAGGTCATAAGTGATTGGGGCAGAATTAGGCCATTTGGCTCATCGAGTCTACTCCGCCATTCCATCCTGGCTGATCTATCTCTCCCTCCTAATCCCATTCTCCTGCCTTCTCCCCATAACCCCTGACAGCCGTACTAATCAAGAATCTATCTTTCTCTGCCCAAAGAATATCCATTGGCTTGGCCTCCACAGCCTTCTGATGCAAAGAATTCCACACATTCACCACCCTCCGACTAAAGAAATTCCTCCTCCTCTCCTTCCCAAAGGAACGTTCTTTAATTCTGAGGCTATGACCTCTAGTCCTAGACTCTCCAAATTTGAGGAAGGACATTGTTGCTATTGAGGGCGTGCAGCGTAGGTTTACAAGGTTAATTCCCGGAATGGCGGGACTGTCATATGTTGAAAGATTGAAGCGACTAGGCTTGTACACACTGGAATTTAGAACGATGAGAGGGGATCTTATCAAAACATATAAGATTATTAAGGGGTTGGACACGTCAGAGGCAGGAAACATGTTCCCAATGTTGGGGGAGTCCAGAGCCAGGGGCCACAGTTTAAGAATAAGGGGTAGGCCATTTAGAACAGAGATGAGGAAAAACCTTTTTCAGTCAGAGTTGTGAATCTGTGGAATTCTCTGCCTCAGAAGGCAGTGGAGGCCAATTCTCTGAATGCATTCAAGAGAGAGCTAGATAGAGCTCTTAAGGATAGCGGAGTCAGGGGGTATGGGGAGAAGGCAGGAACGGGGTACTGATTGAGAATGATCAGCCATGATCACATTGAATGGCGGTGCTGGCTCGAAGGGCCGAATGGCCTATTCCTGCACCTATTGTCTATTTTCTATAGTGGAAACATCCTCCCCACATCCACCCTATCCAATCCTATTTGGTAAGTTTCAATGAGGTCCCCCCTCATCCTTCTAAACTCCAGCGAGTAGAGGCCCAGTGCCGACAAACGCTCATCATATATTAACCCACTCGTTCCTGGGATCATTCTCTTGAACCCCCCCCTGGAGCCGCGCCACTTCCCCATATCCCCCCTCCGCACCGCTCACGCGCCAACGCTCTCGGGCACCGCACCTTGGTGTAGTAAATGTCAACGGGGAACCGGCGGCCGGGGATGCGGAAGACGGGAGCGTCGTCGAAGAAGGTGGAGAACTTCTCGGTGTCCAGGGTGGCGCTGGCGATGAGCACCTTGAGGTCGGGGCGGAAGCGCGAGATGTCCTTGATCAGCCCGAAGAGAATGTCGGTGTGAAGGGTGCGTTCGTGGGCTTCATCAATGATCACCACGCTGCAAAGACACGCAGAACGGACGCTTTGTTTATTATTGTCCCGTGTATTGAGGTACAGTTTAGTTTATTTGTTAGTCACGTGTACCGAGGTAGTTTAGTTTAATTTATTATCGTCACGTGTACCGAGGTACAGTTTAGTTTCATTTATTATTGCAACGTGTACTGAGGTACAGTTTACTTCAGTTTATTATCGTCATGTGTACCAAGGTACAGTTTAGTTTATTTATTTATTGTCACATATGCCGAGGTACAGTTTACTTTAGTTTATTATTGTCACGTGTACCGAGGTACAGCGGTTTACTTTAGTTTAGCGATACAGCGTGGAAACAGGCCCTTCAGCCCACCGAGTCCACGCCGACCAGCGATCCCTGCACACTAACACTGTCCCACACAAACACCAAGGTCAATTTACAATTTTACCAAGCCAATTAGCCTACAAATCTGATAATGCAATAATAGTTTTGTTTATTGTCACATATGCCGAGGTACAGTTTACTTTAGTTTATTATTGTCACATATACCGAGGTACAGCGGTTTACTTTAGTTTCGCGATACAGCGTGGAAACAGGCCCTTCGGCCCACCGAGTCCGCGCCGACCAGCGATCCCCGCACACTAACACTGTCCCACACAAACACCAGGGTCAATTTACAATTTTACCAAGCCAATTAGCCTACAAATCTGATAATGCAATAATAGTTTAGTTTATTGTCACGTGTACCGAGGTACAGTGGTTTAGTTCAGATTATTATTGTCACGTGTACTGAGGTATAGTGGCTTGGTTTAGTTGAGTTTAGAGGTATGGCACAGTGGCGCAGCGGTAGAGTTGTTGTCTTACAGCGTCAGAAACCTGGGCTCGATCCTGTTCTCGGGTGCTGTCTGCATGGAGTTTGTATGTTCTCTCTGTGACCGCGTGGGTTTTCTCTGGGTGCACTGGTTTCCTCCCACATTCCAAAGAGGTACAGGTTTTGTAGGTCAATTAGCTTCTGTAAGTTGTAAATTGTCCCTGGGTGTGTAGGATAGCGCTAGTGTACAGGGTGATCGCTGGTTGGCGCGGACTCGGTGGGACAAAGGGCCTGTTTCAATGCCGTATCTCCAAACCTAAACTACATTGGTGTTCGGGTAATTGATGGTTGGCGTGGACTCTGTGGGCCAAAGGGCCTTTTCCACGCTGTATCTCTAAAACTGGCAAACTGGAGTAGAAGAGATCGCAGGTCAGTGTGGACCAGGTGGGCCGAAGGATCTGGTTACTCACTGTGTCCTTAAAACCAAACGAAAACTAAACTAAACTAGTGATCGATGGCGTGGACTAAGTGGAATGAATTGCCTGTTTCCACGCTGCATCTCTTAAAACTAAACTAAACTAATGTACGGGTGATCGATGGCGTGGACTTGGTGGGCCTGCTTCCACCCTGTGTCTCTAACACTAAACCAATGTATGGGTGATCGATGGTTGGCATGGATTCGGTGGGCCGAAGGGCCTGTTTCTCTAGCACGAAACGAAAACTAAAGTAAACTAGTGTACGCTGGTCAAAGTGGAATCGGTGGGCCAATGGGCCTCTTTCCATTTAAAATTAAAACTAAGGTAAACTAGTGTGCGGGGATCGCTGGTTGCTTCGGATTAGGTGGGCCGAAGGGCCTGTTTCCATGTGCATCTCTAAACTAAACCAAACTCATACCTGGCTGCCGATGTGCCTTCGTACCTGTAACCGGCCAAGTCTGGCTCGGTGAGAAACTCCCGCAGCAGCATGCCGTCCGTCATGTACCTCAGCACCGTGCGCTCCGACGTGCAGTCCTCAAAGCGGATGCTGTATCCCACCTGCACAGTGGCGGAGCGAGCGGCAGTCACAGCGGCATCTCACACACACACACACAGCGGGGCACACACAGCGGCCTCACACACACACACACACACAGCGGCCTCACACACACACAGCGGCCTCACACACACACACATACACACACACACACACACACAGCGGCCTCACACACACACAGCGGCCTCACACACACACACAGCGGGGCACACACACACACACACACACACACACACACACATACACACACACACACACACACACACACAGTGGGCACACACACACACACACACACACACACACACATACACACAGCGGGGCACTCACACACACATACACACACACATACACACACACACACACAGTGGGCACACACACACACACACACACACAGAGCGGCCTCTCACACACACACACACACACAGTGGGGCCTTACACACACGCACAGAGCAGCTTCACACACACACAGGGGGTCACACAGACACTTAGTGGCCTCCCACACAGACACAGCGGGACACACACAGTCAACCACCACACCCCGACACAGCAACACAGACACCCACCAGCAGCCCTCCCTCCGTGACCCTCCACCCACACCTCTCAACGATATCACTCCCGTGTTTCCTTGCCCTGTTGGTGCTCTGGGTCGGAGTCATTGGGGAGAGAAAATGGCTGCTCGATATGACTTAGGAAAAGTATCTGGGGCGGCACGGTGGCGCGGCTGGTCGAGTTGCTGCCTCACAGCGCCAGAGACCCGGGTACAATCCTGACCACGGGTGCTGTGCGACTGTGTGTGCATGTGCCGGCGTGCGTGTGTGTGCATGCGTGCGTGTGTCTGTGTATATACGTTCTCCCTGTGACCGCTTGGGTTTCCTCCCACGTCCCAAAGACTGGCAGGTTTGCAGGTTAATTGGCCCTCTGTAAATTGTTCCCGGTGTGGTTGAGAAAGTGGGACAACATCGTACTTAGTGTGAATGGGTGTTTAGTTGGTCGGCGTGGACTTGGTGGGCCGAAGGGCCTGTTTCCATCCTGTATCTCTAAACTAAATTAAACTCAGACCTTCACAGTGAAAGGCAGGGCCCTGGGGAGTGTTGCAGAACAGTGGGATCGAGGCGTACCGGTTCCCAGTTCCTTAATGGTTGCATCACAGTTAGATAAGGTGCCCAAGAAAGCTTTTGGTACACTGCCTTTCATCAGCCTAGAGTACTGAGTATAGAAGTTGAGATGTTATGTTACAGCTGTACAAAAGGTTTGGGCTGTACAAGAGGTTAGCGAGGCCACGTTTGGAGTATTGTGTTCAGTTTAACAGTTTATGGGGCAAAGGTGGGCCAATGGGTCGAGCTTAGATGGGACATCTTGGCCAGCACAAGCAGGTTGGGCCGAAGGGCCTGTTTCCTTGCTGTGTGACTCAATGATTGTCAAAGTCACTATTAAACTGAGACACATCTGTGGCCACCCCTGTGTGAAAAGCCTCACCCTTCATAAGTACTTCAGTCACAGGAGCAGAATTAGGCCATTCGGCCCATTGAGTCTAACTCTGTTAGCTCTGCTCCCCGGCCCCGCTCGTACCTCATTCCCAAGCCCCTTGCTCTCTCCCTCCGCCCCTGTGTCCAGGCCCTGTTAACTCCGACATTCGTCCCCACTCGCTCTGTTCCTATTTTTTCCGGTGCAGTGTGGAAATGGGCCCTCCGGACCGCCGAGACCGCACCGACCATCGCTCACACGAGTCCTGCGTTATCCCACTTTCATATCCACTCCCTACAAGCCCTGTTTCCCCCCTCCCCTCCCCTCGCTGCACAGCCCCTCGCTCTGCCCTCCTCCCCGGACCCCCGCCCCCTCCCCTCCGCTCACCTCGTTGCCCAGCTTGGCCCCGATTTCCTGCGCCACACGGGACGCAACGCTCATGGCCGCCACACGGCGGGGCTGCGTGCAGCCAATCTTCTTCCCCCCGGCCGTGTAGCCCTGCGGAGACAGCATGGCAGCTCAGGGTGGGGTGGGGGGTGGAACGTGGGGATGGAAAAGCCTCCTGCACTGGGGGGAGGTACTTCCTGCATTGGAGGGGGGGGGAAGGGTTTCTTGCACGGGAGGGGGCGGTTTCTTGCCCTGGAGGGGGTGGTTTCTTGCACTGGAGGGGGCGATTTCTTGCCCTGGAGGGGGTGGTTTCTTGCACTGGAGGGGGCGGTTTCTTGCACTGGGGGCGAGGGTATCTTGCACTGGAGAGGAGGGTTTCGTGCACTGGGGGGTTTCTTGCACTGGGGCAAAATTTCCTTTCACAGGGGTAAGGATTTAGCTCTGGGGTTAGGATTTATTGCACTGGGGCAAGGGTTTGCACTGGAAGGGGAGGGTTTCTTGCACTGGGAGGGGGAGGGTTTCTTGCACTGGGAGGTGGAAGGGTTTCTTGCACTGGAGGGGGAAAGGGCCTTGCACTAGAGGGGGGGGTTTCTTGCACTGGGAGGGGGAAGGGTTTCTTACACTGGGAGGGGGGAGGGATTGCACTGGGAGGGGGGAGGGTTTGCACTGGGAGGGGGAGGGTTTGCACTGGGAGGGGGGGAGAGTTTCTTGCACTGGGAGGGGGGAGGGTTTCTTGCACTGGGAGGGGGGAGGGTTTCTTGCACTGGGAGGGGGAGGGTTTGCACTGGGAGGGGGGCAAGGGTTTCTTGAACTGGGAGGGGGAAGGGCCTTGCACTAGAGGGGGGGAAGGACTTCTTGCACGGGGGAGGGGTGAACACTAGTATTTCCTGCGTTCGGGTGCAGTGCAGTTTAAGATGGCGGGTCGGCCGCCAAATGTCGCCGGGGCTAAGCCCAAAGGCTCCGTCGGGCTCTCCTCCGGGTAAGGACGCGGTGCGGGCAGTGCCCCCCCCCCCGTGGCGAGAGAAGGCGGCACGGGCACACACCTCCTCGTGCAGGTACTGCGGGATCTGGGTGGTCTTGCCCGAGCCCGTCTCCCCCTCGATGATGAGGACCTGGTGCTGCGCCACGGCCGCCAGCAGGTCTCCCCGGTAGGGGAACACCGGCAGGCTCCTCCTCACCTCCTGCAGCGACTCCTTCTGCCGCTGGGCCTCCGACACGTCACTCGCCTCGTCCTGCGGGTGGGGAGGATAAAAACTCGGTGAGGGACACGACCCCCAGTACGGCGATGAGAGGGTTAACGTAACAAAGATGGGGTCTTTGCTCGCTGGAGTTTATAAGAACGGGGGAACGGGGACCTCATTGAAATAGAGTGGATGTGGAGAGGATGTTTTCACTAGTGGGAGAGTCTAGGACCAGAGGGCGCAGCCTCAGAATTAAAGGACGTTCCTTTACGAAGAAGACGAGGAGGAATTTCTTCAGTCAGAGGGTGGTGAATCTGTGGAATTCTTTGCCACAGACGGGGGTGGAGGCCAATGCAATGGCTATTTTTAAGGCAGAGATAGATGGATTCTTGATTAGTGCGGGTGTCAGGGGTTGTGGGGTGAAGGCAGGAGAATGGGGTTCGGAGGGAGAGACAGATCAGCCACGATTAAGTGGCAGACACAAAATGCTGGAGTAACTCAGCGGGTCAGGCAGCATCTCGGGAGAGAAGGAATGGGTGACGTTTCGGGTCGAGACCCTTCTTCAGACCCTGAAACATCACCCGTTCCTTCTCTCCAGAGATGCTGCCTGACCCGAGTGAGTTACTTCAGCATTTTGTGTCTACCTTCGATTTAAACCAGCATCTGCAGTTTTTTTCCCTATGATTTTGTGGCAGTTGGCTAGACGGGCCGAATGGCCTAATTCTGCTCCTATCACTAATGAACGATGGTCAAAGACTCTCGCTGCCCTCGGCTGTACACCATCAGGCACTGGAAACATCGGATGGTCAAGCCTCCCCTGGTCAAATAACGCCCCCAAGGCCTGCTGGGTTACCGCAGCTGGCAGCCATTTTAACTTCTCAATCCCACAGACCTCCCTGTCCAGAGCCTCCTTCTTTGACAAATCCAGGGCAAAAATCAAAAAGGGCCACTGACAAATCCAGGGCAAAAATCAAAAAGGGCCACTTTTCAACATAATTGTATAAGGGGTAAGAGAGTTGTAAAAACAAGCCTGAAGGCTTTGTGTCTCAATGCAAGGAGTATACGTAATAAGGTGGATGAATTAAATGTGGAGATAGTTATTAATGATTATGATATAGTTGGGATTACGGAGACATGGCTCCAGGGTGACCAAGGCTGGAAGCTCAACATCCAGGGATATTCTATATTCAGGCGGGATAGACAGAAAGGAAAAGGAGGTGGGGTAGCGTTACTGGTTAGAGAGGAGATTAAAGCAGTGGAAAGGAAGGACATTAGCTTGGAGGAAGTGGAATCGATATGGGTAGAGCTACGAAACACTAAGGGGCAGAAAACGCTAGTGGGAGTTGTGTACAGGCCACCTAACAGCAGTAGTGAGATTGGGGATGGCATCAAGCAGGAAATTAGAAATGCGTGCACTAAATGTGCAGCAGTTATAATGGGTGACTTCAATCTACATATAGATTGGGTGAACCAAACTGGCAGGGGTGCTGAGGAAGAGGATTTCTTGGAATGTTTGAGAGATGGTTTTCTAAACCAACATGTTGAGGAACCAACGAGAGAACAGGCCATTCTAGACTGGGTATTGAGTAATGAGGAAGGGTTAGTTAGCAGTCTTGTTGTGCGAGGCCCCTTGGGCAAGAGTGATCATAATATGGTAGAGTTCTTCATTAGGATGGAGAGTGACAAAGTCAATTCAGAAACAATTGCTCTGAACTTAAAGAAAGGTAACTTTGAGGGTATGAGGCGTGAATTGTCCAAGATAGACTGGCGATTGATGCTGAAAGGGTTGACGGTGGACATGCAATGGAAGGCATTTAAAGGTCGCATGGATGAACTACTACAAGTGTTCATCCCAGTTTGGCAAAAGAACAAACCAGGAAAGGTAGTGCATCCGTGGCTAACAAGGGAAATCAAGGATAGTATTAAAACAAAAGATGAAGCATACAGATTAGCCAGAAAAAGTAGCATACCAGAGGACTGGGAGAAATTCAGAGTCCAGCAGAGGAGGACAAAGGGCTTAATTAGGAAAGGGAAAATAGATTATGAGGGAAAACTGGCAGGGAACATAAAAACAGACTGCAAAAGCTGTTATAGATATGTCAAGAGAAAAAGATTAGTTAAGACAAATGATGGTCCCTTGCAGTCGGAAACAGGTGAATTGATCATAGGGAACAAGGAGATGGCAGACCAATTGAACAAATACTTTGGTTCTGTCTTCACTAAGGAAGACATAAACCGTCTGCCGGAAATAGCGGGGGACCGGGGGTCTAATGAGATGGAGGAACTGAGGGAAATCCAGGTTAGTCGGGAAGTGGTGTTAGGTAAATTAAATGGATTAAAGGCAGATAAATCCCCAGGGCCAGATAGGCTGCATCCCAGAGTGCTTAAGGAAGTAGCCTCAGAAATAGTGGATGCATTAGTGATAATTTTTCAAAACTCTTTAGATTCTGGAGTAGTTCCTGAAGACTGGAGGGTAGCTACATCACCCGTAGTCGGGATCGAACCCGGGTTTGTGGCGCTGTGAGGCGGCAACTGTACCGCTGCGCCACCACTTACTCCAGCACTCTCTGTCGTTTTGCATGAAGCAGCGTCTGCGGTGACGCCCCAGTTTGCCCGCGCTGCGCGAGGGGCCGGCGGTTCCCAGAGCCGGGGCCTTACCTTGGGCACGGTGCCAGGCATGGGCACGGCGCTGACAAACTCGATCATCTCGTCCTCCTCCATCAGGAATTCGTACTCCTTCTGCTTGTTGCGCTCGCCGGCGTCCCGGGCCCCGAACCGCAGCAGGGCCGCGTCCATGTGCGCCTCCTCCCAGCGCCGCTGCTCGTCCCGCGGGGCGTGCTTCTCCTCCGTCCCCAACGACGGCTCCTCGTACCGCTCCGGAACCTTCTACCGGGACAACGAGCATCGTGTCAGCAGCATGACGCCCAGTGCAGGAACTGAGCATCACCGCAGGTACAAGCTTGCACCCAAAATCACCCCCGTACCCTCCTGCACTCCGAGGAATAGAGTCCCAGCCGGCTCAACCTCTCCCTGTAGCTCACACCCTCTAGTCCTGGCAACGTCCAGGGACATCCAGCTAGATGCAGGAAAAATGTTCCCAATGTTGGGCGAGTCCAGAACCAGGGGCCACTCAGTTTAAGAATAAAGGGGAGGCCATTTTTAAACTGAGGTAAAAAAAAACTTTATCACCCAGAGTTGTGAATTTGTGGAATTCTCTGCCACAGAAGGCAGCGGAGGCCAATTCACTGGATGTTTTCAAGCGAGAGTTAGATTTAGCTCTTAGGGCTAACGGGATTAAGGGATGTGGGGAGAAAGCAGGAACGGGGGTACTGATTTTGGATGATCAGCCATGATCGTATTGAATGGCTCAAAGGGCCGAATGGCCTACTCATGCACCTATTTTCTATGTTTCTACGTCTCTAACATTCTCGTAAATCTTCTCTGTACCCTTTCCAGCTTGACTTCATCTTTCCCATAACACGGTGCCCACAACTGAACACAATACTCGCAAATATGGGCTCACTAACGTCTTGTACAACTGCAACGTGACCTCCCAACTTTTATACTCAAGATAGACACAAAATTCTGGAGTAACTCAGCGGGTCAGGCAGCGTCTCTGGAGAGAAGGAATGGGTGTCTGAAGAAGGGTCTCGACCCGATACGTCACCCATTCCTTCTCTCCAGAGATGCTGCCTGTCCCGCTGAGTTACTCCAACGTTTTGTGTCTGCCTAACATGAAGCTCAGTTCCTGTTTCGCAAACGCCGTTGCCTTTGCTGGCCGTAATATTTATGACCTATCACAAAACCCTGCTCCCCTGTCTAACCTTCTCAAACCCCTCCTCCCCCTCTCATCCCCCGTCCCACCCTGTCCCCAACCCACCATCGAAACCATTCCCACCATCCCCTCAGCACCAGACACACACCCCCCCCTCCCCACTTACCCCCTCCCTCCGACCCTCTACCCTTATTCCCCGGCAAAATCTTTCCCCCACCCCACCAACCTCCCCCTCCCCCTCCCCACCAACTTAAAGTAAGCGTGCAGGTACAGCAGGCAGTGAAGAAAGCACATGGCATGTTGGCCTTCATATCAGGAGGAGCTGAGTGTAGAGGTCCTTCTGCAGTTGTACAGGGCCCTGGTGAGACCACATCTGGAGTATTGTGGGCAGTTTTGGTCTCCTGATTTGAGGAATTTGGTCTCCGATTGAGGCAGTGCAGCGTAGGTTCAGGAGGTTAATCCCCGGGATGGCGGGACTGGCATATGAGGATAGATTGGAAAGACTGGGCTTGCATTCACTGGAATTTAGAAGGATGAGAGGGGGATCTTATGGAAACGTATAAAATTATAAAAGGACTGGACAAGCTAGATGCAGGAAAAATGTTACCAATGTTGGGGGAGACCAGAACCAGGGGCCACAGTCTAAGAATAAAGGGGAGGCCATTTAAAACCGAGGTGAGAAAAAACTTTTTCACCCAGAGAAACAGGCCATTCGGCCCACCGGGTCCGCGCCGACCAGCGATCCCCGCACATTAGCACCATCCTACACCCACTGGGGACAATTTTTACATTTACCAAGCCAATTAACCTACAAACCTGCACGTCTTTGGAGTGTGGGAGGAGACCGAAGATCTCGGAGAAAACCCGTACGGGTCACGGGGAGAGCGTGCAAACTCCGTACAGACGGCGCCCGTAGTCGGGATGGAACCCGGGTCTCCGGCGCTGCATTCGCTGGAGGGCAGCAACTCTACCTCTGCGCCACCGTGACCTTCTGAACTACCCCCCCCCCCCCCCCTCCTCCCCTCTCCTCTCCCTCCCCAAACAACTACTCCTCTCAAAATCTACCTCAAAACCCCCTTGAAACTACTCTTCCCCACCGTATAACCATCCCCGAGCCCTTCCTTGCCTCTCCAACCCTTCCGGGCTGCACCTCCCCCCCCCCCCCCCCCCCCCCCCCCTTGGGTCCATACCTTGTTGCGGTTCTCCTGGGGCATGTAGTAGCGGTTGTTCTTCTCCTGCCGCTCCTGCTCGCCGGCCACCTTGTACTCTCTGGCCAGGTCGCGCACCTTCTTCTTGTAGTCCAGCTGCTGCTTCTCCCTGGAGGTGAGCAGCGCCGGCGAGAACAGGTACTCGTCGTCCTGGATCTCCGCCTCCAGGTCCTCCAGCTTCTCCTGCTCCCGCTTGCCCAGGTACTCCCGCCGAGACTGCTTGCGCAGCTCCGGGATCTGCGGAGAGCCGGGGGGGGGGGGGGGGGGGGGGGAGGGAGGAGAGTGAGTCGCTTCCCGCTCTGCTTCCCCCAGCGCTCTCCCTCAATGCTAACCCGCACCCCCTCGGTGCTGTGCGCACGTGTGAGTTTAGTTTGGTTTGGAAACAGGCCCCTTTCGGCCCACCGGGTCCGCGCCGACCGGCGATCCCCGCACACTGACACTATGCTACACCCACACGGGACAATTTTCGCATCAACCTACGTACCTGCACGTCTTTGGAGTGTGGGAGGAAACCGGAGATCTCCGAGAAAACCCGCGCAGGTCACGGGGAGAACGTACAAACAAAGTACAGACGGCGCCCATGGTCGGGATCGAACCCTGGTCTCTGTCGCTGCATTCGTTGGAAGGCAGCAACTCTACCGCTGTGCCACCGTCCCACCCAAGTATGAATGTGTGTGTGCATGTGAGAGTATGTGTGTGTGTGTGAGTCCGTGTGTGAGAGATAGTGGGTGTGTGTGTGTGTGAGAATGTCTGTGTGTACGCGAGTGCATATCTGTGTGTGCGTGTGTATGTGTCTATGTATCTGCCTGTGTCTATCTGCTTGTGTGTCCATGTAACTGTGTGCATCTGTGTGTGTGTGTGTCTGTCCCAACGCTCCCCACGCCCCCCCCCAACACTCCCCCCCCCACCCCCCAAACGCTCCTCCCCACTGCCCCACTCGATCAGTGCGGGTGTCAGGGGTTATGGGGAGAAGGCAGGCGAATGGGGTTAGGAGAGAAGAGGTAGATCAACCACGATTGAATGGCGAAGAAGCCTTGATGGGCCGAATGGCCCAATTCTGCTCCTGGAGCTCATGAACTTATAAAGACGCACCGGCAGGCAACGACAAGCACCTGGGATCAGCACAGCTTCATGTTCCTCAGAGAACATTGTGCTCTGCAGTGGGATGCAGTCAGAGAGAGAGATGCAGAAGGGTAGGGTGGTGGAGTGGGGGGTAGGGTAGTGGAGTGGGGGGTAGGGTGGTGGAGTGGGAGGGAGGGAGGTGGAGAGGGAGGCAAAGTACAGAGGGGAGAGGGGGAGACGGAAAGACGGAGAGAGAGAGAGAGAGAGAGAGAGAGACGGAGAGGGAGAGACGGAGAGAGAGGGAGATGGAGAGAGAGAGAGCGACGTAGAGAGAGAGAGAGACGGAGAGAGAGACGGAGAGAGAGAGAGACGGAGAGAAAGTGAGAGACGTAGAGAGAGAGAGAGACGGAGAGAGAGAGAGACGGAGAGATAGATGGAGAGAGATGGAGGGAGGGAGAGAGAGACGGAGGGAGAGAGAGCGACGGAGGGAGAGAGAGAGACGGAGAGAGAGAGAGACGGAGAGAGAGAGAGACGGAGAGGGAGACGTAGAAAGAGAGAGACGTAGAGAAAGAGAGAGACGGAGAGAGAGATGCGGAGAGAGATGGATGGAGAGAGATGGACGGAGAGAGTGATGGTGAGAGAGAGAGACGGAGAGATAGATGGAGAGAGACGGAGGGAGAGAGAGCGACGGAGGGAGAAAGACGGAGAGAGAGAGAGAGATGGAGAGAGGGAAACGGAGAGACGGAGAGAGAGAGAGAGAGAGAGAGACGGAGAGAGATGGTGAGAGAGAGACGGAGAGAGAGATGGTGAGAGAGAGACGGAGAGAGAGAGACGGAGAGAGACGGAGAGAGAGATGGACGGAGATAGATGGATGGAGAGAGATGGTGAGAGAGAGACGGAGAGAGAGAGTGACAGAGAGAGAGTGAGAGAGAGATGGACGGAGAGAGAGAGACGGAGAGGGAGATGGAGAAGGAGAGAGAAATGGGGAGAGGGAGAGAGAGACAGTGAGAATGGCCCGTTCCTGTGCTTTTACTGTTCTACGATGTCTGGTCGTATTGAATGGGGTGGCAGGAGGGTTGAGGGGCCGAGTGGCCTGGTCCTGTCTTGCTTTCTGCCGAGACCGTTCCAGTTGCCCTCACGGAGCGCCGTCAAGGAGCAACTCCTCCCTCCCCTCCCCATGAGAAAGCACGGCGGCCTCCACACGAAGCAGAAACGCGCGGGGTCCGTACCAGCGCCTTGCGGTCATCCTCCCCCATCTTCAGCCGCTTCTGAGCTTCTTCGTAGGCCTGCAGGGAGCAGAGTCACACGTTAGCCACACCGCGCATCGTCTGTGCTGTTCAAAGACGCCCAGACAACCCACTCTCCACCGCACCATCCGTACACACGGCCTTCCCCCCCCCCCCCCCAACTCCTCGATTAGATCCCATCCTGAAACCCACTCCCAGGAATCCATCGTTCCACATGTAAAATTTGAGGAAGGATATTCTTGCTATGGAGGGCGTGCAGCGTAGGTTCACTAGGTTAATTCCCGGAATGGCGGGACTGTCGTATGTTGAAAGGCTGGAGCAATTAGGCTTGTATACACTGGAATTTAGAAGGATGAGGGGGGATCTTATTGAAACATATAAGATAATTAGGGGATTGGACACATTAGAGGCAGGAAACATGTTCCCAATGTTGGGGGAGTCCAGAACAAGGGGCCACAGTTTAAGAATAAGGGGTAGGCCATTTAGAACGGAGATGAGGAAGAACTTTTTCAGTCAGAGAGTGGTGAAGGTGTGGAATTCTCTGCCTCAGAAGGCAGTGGAGGCCAGTTCGTTGGAAGCTTTCAAGAGAGAGCTGGATAGAGCTCTTAAGGATAGCGGAGTGAGGGGGTATGGGGAGAAGGCAGGGACGGGGTACTGATTGAGAATGATCAGCCATGATCGCATTGAATGGCGGTGCTGGCTCGAAGGGCTGAATGGCCTCCTCCTGCACCTATTATCTATTGTCTATTATCTATAAACAAACCCCCTGATCTGTGAAGGAACGTCCTTTAATTAATTCTGAGGCCGTGAGCTCCAGAGCCCCCACCGCGGGGCCCTGTGGACTTTAGCACCGAGGAGCCCGTGGTCTCTGGCGAGAAGAGGCCGTCTCGGGAGCTCCGAACTGTGGAGACTGTTTCAACCCTCCCGACGCCGGAGATCCGATCATCCCGACGTGAGGGCCCGGACATCGGACAGTCAGCAGCGGCGACTGCGGAAGGTTCAACAGCCCCGACCGCGGGCGAACAAGGAGGAAGATGATTGAACTTTATCGCCTTGCATCACAGTGAGGAACGTGGAATCGGCTGTGGTGGATGCTTGTGTTAAATTTTATTTTTTGTGGCTGTGTGCCATGGCTGTATGGTAACTCAAAATTTCACTGTTGCTTATGGTACATGTGGCAATTGAATTGAATCTTGAATCTCTCAATTAGATCCTACCCGGTCGGTACCCACTCCCAGGCACTCTAGCGCTATCCTACACACCAGGGGCAATTAACAACTTCACAGAAGGCAACTAACCTACAAGCCTGTACGTCTTTGGAGTGGGGGATGAAACCTGGAGCACCCGGAGAAAACCCACGCAGGTCACGGGGAGAATGTACAAACTCCGTACAGACAGCACCCATCGTCAGGATCGAACCCGGGTCTCTGGCGCTGTGAGACTTACCGATTAGTGAAAGGCTTGGATAGTGTGGATGTGGAGAGGATGTTTCCACTAGTGGGAGAGTCTGGGACCAGAAGTCATAGCCTCAGAATTAAAGGACGTTCCTTCACAGATCAGGGCATCTTCATTGGAAAAAGCAGGAACGGGGTATTGATTTTAGATGATGAGCAAATGATCATAATGAATGCCGGTGCTGGCTCAAATGGCCCACTCCTGCACTTATTTTTCGATGTTTAGGAAGGAGATGAAGAGGAATTTCTTTCATCAGAAGGGTGGTGAATCGGTGGAATTCATTGCCTCCAGATGGTGGCAATGAGGTGAGAAGGAACATTTCCACCCAGAGAGTTGTGAATTTGTGGAATTCTCTGCCACAGAAGGCAGTGGAGGCCAAATCACTGGATGGATTTAAGAGAGGGTTAGATATAGCTCCAGGGCTAGAGGATTCAAGGGATATGGGGAGAAGGCAGGCAGGCCATTCATTGATTGTGGATGATCAGCCATGATCACAATGAATGGCGGTGCTGGCTCGAAGGTCCGAATGGCCTCCTCCTGCACCTATTTTCTATGTTTCTAAGCCAAGTCAATGGATAATGTTTTTTTAAGGCAGAGATAGATAGAATCTTGATTAGTACAGGTGTCAGGGGTTGTGGGGAGAATGGGGTTGGGATTGAGATTGACCGGCCATGATTGAATGGCGCGGTGGACTTGATGGTCCGAATGGCCTAATTCTGCTCCAGTCAACCGATGGACGCGTGGAGTTCCCGACCTTTTTATCGGAGCGCTCCAGGACGACGCGGGTCCGGTCCTTGTCCCGCTGTTTGATCCTCTCGGCGAAGGCATCGCGCTCCTCCAGATCCTTCAGCCGATCCTTCTCCTCCTTCTCCCATTCCTCCTCTTCCGAGTCCGACAGCTTTTGAGGAGACGGCGGCTTCTTCCTGGTCGAGGAGAATAAGGAGGAGACGTGCGTTGGAAGGGACTGCGGGTGCTGGTTTACACCGAAGATAGACGCAAGACGCTGGGGTAACCGCAGAAGGATCTCGACCCGAAACGTCACCCGTGCCTTCTCTCCAGAGATGCTGCCTGTCCCGCTGAGTTACTCCAGCATTTTGCGCCTATCTTGGTAGACGTGATGGGCCATGTGCTCCACTCCCCTTGCCTGACCCTTCTCTCCCTCTCCCCCCCCCCCCTTTCCTCTTTCCCTCTCCTTCCACAGCCTCCCCCATCCTGCTCCCTCTCACATCCCCTCATCTCCCTCCCCATCCCCTCAGCTCTCTCCCTGCTCCATCTCCCCTCACCCCCCCTCCCCTCCCCCTCACCCCATCCCCTCACCCCCCCTCCCCTCCCCTCCCCCTCACGCCGTGCCCTCACCCCTCTCCAGGTCCCCTCACCCTGCTCTCTCCCCTCTCCCTGATCCCTTACCCGACTCCCTGCTCTCTTCACGTCCCCTCACCCCTCTCTTTCCCGTCCCGTCACCCTTTCCCTTCTCCATTTCCCCTTACCTCTCTCCCTGCTCCCCTCACACCCCCCTCTCCTCGCCCCCCCCCTCCCCATCCGCTCACAACTCCCACTGCTCCCTCTCCCCCCCCTTTCCCCGTCCCCTCTCCTCTCCTCTCCCCCTGTCCCCTCCCCTCTCCCTCTGCCCCCTCTCTCCCCCACCCCTTCCCCACTCACGTGCTGCCCTCGTCCTCGCTGTCGGGCGACTCTGCCCTCTTCCTGCGGAGGTGAGCGCGCTTGGCCTTGGCCTTGCCCCGGTCCTTGCGGCGGTGGCCCGGCGCTGCCTCGGGCTCGCTGTCCCCGCTGTCCTCCAGCAGCGTGTAGGTGCGGTTCCGCTGCTGCAGGGCCAGCGCCGCCCGCTCTGCTACCCGCGACGCCTTCTCCTCCAGCCGCTCCCGCGGGATCTGCACCAGGGGGGGAGAGGGGGGGTCAGACGTGGGGATCTGTCTGGAGAGAGAGAGGGGCAGAGATCTGCCCCGAGGTAAGAGGGGCGAGCGGGGGGGGAGGGATGTCAAACATGGGGATCTCCACAGGGGGAGGGAGGAGAGGGGGCGGGGGGAAGAGAAGGGGTAAAGAGTGGGGGAGGGAGAAGAGTGGGGGAGGGGGAAGAGTGGGGGGAGGAAGAGAGGGGGGGAGAGTGGGGTGGGGAAGAGTGGGGGGGAGAGTGGGTCAAGTGCATGGATCTATCCAGGCAGAGAGAGGTGAGGGGTCGACAGGGTCGGGGGATCTGTGCAGAGGGCAGAGAGGGGGTCAGGCCAGCCCGGGGAGAAGGTCAGACCCAGCTGTCTGTCCGCAAAGAGAGGGTTAGACCACCGTGGGGATATGTTTGGAGAGAGTCAGGCCCATCAGAGGGAGAGAGGGGGCAGAGTGTCAGACAGGGGATCTGCCTCGGGGGGGAGGTGGTCAGGTGTTGGGGAGGATGAGGAGAGGAAAATGGGTGGGGAAGGGGGTCACCCTGACCAGCAGCCCGCCTGAGGGGAGCCCGTCGCCCATGGGTGCCCCACCCCTGCCCTTCCCCGCCGCCCGCAGGTCCGCCCCTCCTGCCTTCCCGTGCCCGTCCCGTACCCACCCCCGTCCCAGTACGCCAATCCTGCCACCTGCCCTTGCACCCACCCCTGTACCCTCCCCACACCAATCCAACCCCATACCCTCCTCCGCCCCTGTACCCTTCTCCACCATCCCCGCCTCCCCCATCCCCCACGTACCCACCTTGTCCCAGAGCTCGGTGGCGAAGACCCGCACGGCGGGCGTGATGTCGATGGTGGCCGTGTCCTGGAGCCGCTGCACCAGGTCGACGGCGCTGCCACTGCGCCGAGCTGTGCCCACCAGGAACTGTGCCACGTGCCGGTCGCTCAGGCCCAGCAGCTCGTGCAGCTGGTCGTTCACCCACTGCTCCAGGGTGCCCATCGCGCCCGCTTGCCTGCGGGGGGGGGGGGGGGGGGGGGAAGACACAGGGTCCCGTCAGTGTGGCACTAAATGCACCCTGGTAGCACCAGGCACCACCCGCCCCTGGTAACACCGGGCGCAATCAGTGTGGCACCACCCACCCCTGGCAACACCAGGCACAATTAGCACGGCACTACCTATCCTAAAGGTGTACCAAAATCATGAGAGGAATAGATCGGGTAGATGCACAGAGTCTCTTGCCCAGAGCAGGGGAATCTAGGACCATAGAACAGAGGTTCAAGGAGAAGGGGAAAAGATTTAATAGGTATCTGTTGGGTAACCTTTTCACTGTAGGTGAATGGAACAAGCAGCCAGATGAGGAGGTTGAGGCTGGGACTATCCCAACGTTTAAGAAACAGTTAGACAGGTACATGGATGGGACAGGTTTGGAGGGATATGGACCAAGCGCAGGCAGGTGGGTCCAGAGCTAGCAGGGACATGTTGGTCGGTGTGGACAAGTTGGGCCGAGGGGCCGGTTTCCACACTGTATCACTCCGTGACTCCATGACTCCTGCCTCCACCCATAACCCATACTAATCAAGAATCTGTCAATTTCCACCTTACAAATATGCATTGACTAGGACTAAATAGCCGACTGTGGCAATGAATTCCACAGATTCACCACCCTGACCAAAGAAATTCCTCCTCATCTCCTTTCCAAAGGTAGACCTATTCTGAGGCTATGCTCTTTGGTCTTGGACTCTCCCCCACTGGTGGAAACATCCCACTCTATCCAGGCCTTTCGCTATTCAATGAGTTTCAATGAGGTCCTCATCCTTCTAACCTCCAGCAAGCACAAAACCAGTGCCGTCAAAAGCTCACCGTATGTTAACCCACTCATTCCTGGGATCACTCTTGGCTCCTCTGGACCCTCTCCAGCGCCAGCACATCCTGCCTCTGATATGGGGCCCAAAACACCTCACAATACTCCAAATGTAATCTAAGAGTATAAGAAAATAACTGCAGATGCTGGTACAAATCGATTTATTCACAAAATGCTGGAGTAACTCAGCAGGTCGGGCAGCAAAAAGAAGGGTCTCGACCCGAAACGTCACCCATTCCTTCTCTCCCAAGATGCTGCCCGACCTGCTGAGTTACTCCAGCATTTTGTGAATAAATCCAAATGTAATCTGACCAGTACCTTATAAAGCCTCAGCATTTTGTATTTCTAGTCTTCACAAAATAAAAGTTGGCATTTAAAATAAGTAAGTTAAACTCATCACCTCTGCCTGCACCTGATCCATATCCCTCCATACCCACGTGCCTATTGTATCTGCCTCCACCCCACCTCCCTCCCCCCCCCCCCCTTCCCCACGGGTTCTAGGCTCCCAACACTGCAGTCATAAGGTCATGTGGTAGTAGAATTAGGCCATTCGGCCCATCAAGTCGCCTCCGCCATTCAATCGTGGCTGATCCATCTATCCCTCCTAACCCCATTCTCCTGCCTTCTCCCCAAAACCTCTGACACCAGACCTAATCAGGAATCCAGCTATCTCTGCGTTAAAAATATCCACCGACTTGGCCTCCACAGCGTTCTGTGGCAAATAATTCCACAGATTCACCACCCACTTACCAAATAAATTTCTCCTCATCTCCTTCCTAAAGGAATGTCCTTTAATTCTGAGTCTATGACCTCTAATTCAACTCTCCCACTAGTGGAAACATCCTCTCCACATCCACTCTATGCAGGCAGCTTACTCTTCTGTACGTTTCAATTAGGTCCCCCCTCAATCTTCTGAACTCCAGCGAGTGCAGGCCCAGTGCCGACAAATGCTCATCGTAGGTTAACCTACTCATTCCTGGGATCATTCTTGTAAACCTCCTCTGGACCCCTCTCCAGAGCCAGCACATCCTTCAGTGCATCCTTGCAGTGTTGACGCCAAGTGCTCAGGGTGGAATCTGGTTCACCTTTGGGGCAATTTCTTCAGCCAGAGAGGGTGGTGAATCTTTGGAATCCATTGTGGAGGCCAAGTCAATGGGTGTTTTTACCCGCTGGAGTTTAGAAAGATGAGGGGGGGGGGGATCTCAGAAACTACCAGAGAGTGGATGTGGAGGATGTTTCCACCAGTGGGAGAGTCTAGGACCAGAAGGGTTGGGGGGAAGTGAAGGTTCAGGGACAGGTACTGGGGGGGCGAGTGAGGTAACGGGATCTCCTCCCCCGACGTTCACTGGGACCCGGGCGTGATCGAGGCTCCTCCCCCGCCGTGTCCACCCTCTCAGCCCCAGGCTTTGCAGGGGCTGGACCTGTGGGGCCCAGGAGACGTCGTTCGGCCCTTCGCCCCGCTGCTACCACCGGGGGGGGGGGGAGACATCGGGGATGGAGGGGGGGGGGCGTCGTCTCCTGGCTCCGGCCTCCCCTCCATCTCCATCCCCATCCTCCTCCCTTCATCCATCTCCTTCTCCCTTCAAATCCATCCCTGCCTTCCTTCAAGCGACAACCTCGTTCCCTCCATCCCTCCATCTCCTTTCCATTCCTTCCTCTCCGCCGCCCTCTTCCTCTTCCTCTTCATTTCCTCCCTCTCTCTCTCTCTGTCTGTCGATCGCTCTCCATCCCCTCTCTCTCTCTCTCTCGATCGCTCTCCATCCCCTCTCTCTCTCTCTCGATCCCTCTTCATCCTCTCTCTCTCTCTCTCTCTCTCTCGATCCCTCTTCATCCTCTCTCTCTCTCTCTCTCTCTCTCTCTTTCTCTCTCTCTCGTTCTCTCTCTCTTTCTCTTTCTCTCTCTCTCTCTCTCTCTGTATTCCTCCCCTCTTCCCTCTCCACTCACCGCCACTCGTTTCCTTCGTTGGCAACAGAAACTCTGCCCTCTGACCCGGAAGCGTCGGATAACCTGAAACGCCGCCTGCAGCGCCCCCGGTGTATGGGAGGAGTGGGCGCAGGCTGTGTCTGCAGCGCCCCTGGTGTAGGGGAGGAGTGTTTGCAGGGTGTGTCTGCAGCGCCCCCGGTGTAGGGGAGGAGTGTGTACAGGCTGTGTCTGCAGCGCCCCGGTGTAGGGGAGGAGTGTTTGCAGGCTGTGTCTGCAGCGCCCCTGGTGTACGGGAGGAGTGTTTGCAGGGTGTGTCTGCAGCGCCCCCGGTGTAGCGGAGGAGTGTTTGCAGGCTGTGTCTGCAGCGCCCCCGGTGTATGGGAGGGGTGTGTCCAGGCTGTACCTGCAGCGCCCCCGGTGCAGGGGAGGTGTGTTTGCAGGCTGTGTCTGCAACGCCCCCGGTGTATGGGAGGGGTGTGTCCAGGCTGTGCCTGCAGCGCCCCCGGTGTAGGGGAGGAGTGGCTGGAAGGGCCGAATGGGCTACTCCTGCACCTATTTTTTCTATGTTTCTTTGTGTGTTGGCTGTGTCTGCAGCACCCCCTGTGGGTTGGGGAGGAGTGTGTGCAGGCTGTGGCTCCATCCACACTTTGCACTGCCTCGGCAAAGCCACCAGCATGATCAAGGACCAGTCTCACCCCAGTCGCTCCCCCCTTCTACCCTCTCCCATCAGGCCAGAGGTCCAGAAGTGAGAAAACGCACATCCCTAGATTCAGCGATTTCACGCAAAGGGTGGTGGGCGTCTGGAACAAGCTGCCAGAGGAGGTAGTTGAGGCTGGGATCATCCCAACATTTAAGAAAAAGTTAGACAGGTACATGGATAGGACAGGTTTGGAGGGATATGGACCAAGCGCGAACAGGTTGGACTGGTGTAGCTGGGACATGCCGGCTAGTGTGGGCAAGTTGGGCCGAAGGGCCTGGTTCCACACTGTTTTACTCTATGCCTCTAGGGACAGTTTCTTCCAAGCTGGTAACAGGCAACTGAACCATCCTACCACAACCAGAAAGCAGTCCTGACCTCCCATCTACCTCTTGGAGACCCTGGGACTATTTTTGATTTTACTGGCTTTATCTTGTATTAAACATTATGCTCTTTATCATGTATCTGTACACTATGGATGGCTCGATTGTAATCGGGTCTTGTCTTTCCACTGACTGGTTAGTGCACCATAAAAAGCTTTTCACTGTGGATGTAGCCCGAATTGGATGAGAGAGGATGATTTGTGCTGGAAATGTTCGAGGGTGGCAAGGAAAGGGTTAAGACAGGATTTGAAAACAAGGATTCTATGTTGTCCCATCAAACACTCCCAGGGCACGGACAGAGCGGGTTAGATATGAAGTAAAACTCTCTCTGCGCTGTCCCATCAAACACTCCCAGGCTTGGGACAGCCAGGGTTAGATATTTAATAAAATTTCCCCTACTACAAAAAAGACACAAAGTGCTGGAGTAACTCACTGGGCCAGGCAAAATCTCTGAAGAATGTGGATAGGTGACGTTTTGGGTCAGGATCTTTCATCAAACGAATTTTTAAGTCTGAGTATTTTACTTTTCAGTTTTTTTCAGAGATACAACACAGAAACAGGTCCTTCTGCCCACCAAGTCCATATTAGCCATCAATCAGATGTTCACACTAGTTCTAAATAAAAACAAGGAAATGCAGATGCTGATTTACGCCAGAGAAAGACACAAAGTGCTGGAGTACCTCAGCGGGTTAGAAATTACTCCAGTGCTTCGTGTCTATTGTTCACACTAGTTCTATGTTATCCCATTTACTCAGCCACTCCCTGCACACCATGGGCAATTTACAGAAGCGAATTAACGTATGAACCTGCACGTCTTTGGGATATGGGAGGAAACCGGAGCACCCGGAGGAAACCCACGCAGTCATGTTAAGTACGTGCAAACCGAATTCGGGTCTCTGGCGCGGTGAGGCAGCAGCTCTACCAGCTGTGTCGCCCTCTGAGGTCTACAGTCAGAAGAAAGGTGCCAACACGAAACGTCACCAATCCATGTTCTCCAGAGATGCTGCCTGACCTGCTGAGTTACTTCAGCACTTTGGTCTGTACAATGGCACCTCCCTTGTTTAAGGGTTTAATCACAATGGTGGAAGCTGCCTGACCCGCTGAGTTCCTCCTTCGTTTCACTGCATCTCGGTACACGTGACGATAAAACTCAGCTCAGCTCAGCATAATCTCTTCCCAATTCGTGGCATTTGTGGTATTTATAGTGGGGTTGTCAGGAGCTACACAAATCCCTTCTAATCTTAAACTCAGGCATTTTGAATATTCAGCCTATCTGAGTGCTTCTGCCCATATGTGGAAGAGTTCAATGCACTCCCTCAGCTTGCAGTAGGGCCTCCAGACAGTAATGGCGCTGCCGAGCCTGTGTGAGCTGATGAGGTTTCTATAAAGAGTGGTTTCGAAAGACATTTTCTTGTCAGAAAGAGCCAAATTTGGAAATAAAGTTTGTGCGTCGCAGGTGGGAGGAAATAGAGTGGGGGCGGCAAGGAAAATGTTCTCCTCCTTGCCTCTCGTTGTGATGAGCGTTTGAAGTCACTGGGCCTGTACTCGATGGAGTTCAGAAGGATGAGGGGGAAAAACTCTTTGAAACTTGCCGAATAGTGAAAGCCCTGGAGAGAGTGGATGTGGGGAGGATGTTTCCACTAGTGGGAGAATCCAGGACCAGATGGTGCAACCCAGAATAAAAGGACGTACCTTCAGAAATGAAATGAGGACGAATTTCTTTAGTCAGAGGGTGGTGAATCTGTGGAATTCATTGCCATATTTTTAAGATGGAGATTGGCAGATTCTTGATTAGTAAGGGTGTCAGGGGTTATGGGGGGAAGGCAGGAGAATGGGGTTAAGAGGGATAGATTAGCAATGATTGAATGGCGGAGCAGACTTGATGGGTCGAATGGCCTAATTTTGCTCCTAGAACCTATGAACTTATCGAGGTAGAGCAGATAAACGTAAACTGTTCACTGCGTATTGTTCCTGCGTTCTATGAGCTGCTGGGAACACAGGAAATGTGACAGGAAAGTCTCATAACAGTGGCTGGCTGTGTACGTATGCAGTCTGGTGTACAAAGGACGGGAAAGTCCCTGACACTGAATCATATGGAGACAAGCTTCACCACATCTTCCGCAGGTAGATCAGTTTAGTTTAGAGATACAGCGCGGAAACAGGCCCTTCGACCCACCGAGTCCGTACCGACCAGCGATCCCCGCACACTAACACTATCCTACACACACTCGGGACAATTTTACATTCATACCAAGCCAATTAATCTACAAGCCTGTACGTTTTTGAAGTGTGGGAGGAAACCGAAGGTCTTGGAGAAAACTCACACGGTCACGGGGATAATGTACAAACTCCATACAGACAAGCAGCCGTAGTCAGGATCGAACCTGGGTCTCTGGCGCTGTAAGGCAGCAACTCTACCGTTGCACCACTGTGACACCCTAGGTTTGGTTTAGTGTCACGTGTACCAAGCTACAGTGAAAGGGTTTTGCTGCATGCTAATTAGTCAGCGGAAAGACAATACATGTTTACAATCTAGCCGTTCACAGTACGTACAAATACAGGATAAAGGGAATAATGTTTAATAGAAGATGCAGTCCAGGAACGTCCGATTAAAGATAGTCCGAGGGTCTCCAATGAGGTAGATGGGAAGTCAGGACCACTCTCTAGTTGTTGGTACGATGGTTCAGTTGCCTGAAAACACCTGGGAAGAAACTGTCCCTGAATCTTGAGGTGTGCATTTTCACACTTCTGTACCTCTTGCCTGATGGGAGAGGGGTGAAGAGGGAGTGACCGGGGTGAGACTCATCTTTGATTATGCTGCTGGCCTTGGAGAGGGGGAAGAGGGTTAGAACTCGTGACTTATGTTCGGCGTGGACTCGGTGGGCCGAAGGGCCTGCATCCATGCTGCATCTTACAATTGATTTAAAAAATGCAGACATTTGCAATAAGCAGAGTCAGGTTCACAAGAGGTTCTGCATAACTGATCAATGAAGGAACAAGCCACCAGTCGGTGTCAGGATGGTTAGGTTGTGCAGATTAAATTGGATCTTTCGTATACTTTGTCACCTTCTCGCTAACAATGATCTAGTCTACATTTTCCTTGAGCTTCATGCCCTTTGATCTCTCGTTTCCGTCCACATCTCCATGTCTCCCTCTGCTCTGACTCTCAGTCTGAAGAAGGGTCTCGATCCGAAACGTCACCCGTTCCTCTCCCCAGAGATGCTACCTGACCCGCTGAGTTACTCCAGCAGTTACTCCATCTTTGTTGCCTGTCGGCCAGTGACAAGGATCCAGCTTCACAACATCTGCAGGCCTTGGAGACAGTTACAAAATTTTATTGAGGTTTTTGTGCGAATACACTTCCAAGGACGCGAAACGTGAGTGAGGTGCTGGCGTGCAATGTCAAACTGTTCATACAAAACTCATATCAAAACACGCACACGCACAATTTACACGTACAAAGTCCACTATGGCTACAGCTTCGTAAAAACACGTATAAAAACACAACAGCTTGTAAACCAGGAGTCGGGGATGCCAGGAATGGATTGGAAGACTGCAAATGGGCTGCAAGACCTGAAACATCACTGTCGGATTGGGACGCTGGGTTTCACCCAAGGATACTAGAGGAGCAAGATAGCCCACTCGACCCTAAAAACTGTAGTATGTCATGGCGCCATTTTAGTAGGCAGAAACTTGCAGAAACATTTCAAAAGAAACGTAACAAAAATCTGTGAACTGATAGATGAGATATATTCTGCATTTTTATGGTATCATTCATACATACTGTTCCCCCAAAACACTGATTACACTGCGAGAGGCAGAGCGAACGGCGGATTTTGCCTACTAAAATGGCGGACGTTACGCTCCTTTGCGTACTACACTTCAGTAATGGCGATTTCAGCGGAGTGGTTCATCTTGTTCCTCTAGTATGTTTGGTTTCACCCCACACTGCCCCTTCCCCCCCACCTAGCAGTCAGGGAAGATTCGCGGAGGTTGACGTCGACCACTCTCAGCCAGAGAGGAAAGAAGACGGGGCGATCAGATTCCACCATGCACCAATCCATCTTCTTGGGGGAGTTCACCATGAAGCCAACCTCCCAGTGCGGTTCCACAGAGGGCTCCGACTGCTGTTCAAATAATTTGAAGAGGGATATGAGGTGAAATACAAACAGGAGCACAAATCGCTGAATGCCGGAAGGAATGCTGCAATTTTCGGCGGGCGAGGGAGAATTCCTGAGTCAGAGAAACACATTTTCGTCCCTGCTGACAAATGCGTGGGATGGAACTGCAGATGTTGGCTTACACCGAAGATGGAAACAGAATGCTGGAGTAACTCAGCGTGGCAGGCAGGAGAGAAGGAATGGATGATGTTTGGGATCCAAAACGTCACCCATTCCATCTCGCTAGGGATGTTGCCTGATCTATGCTGAGTGACTCCAGCATTTTGTGTTGTTCCCTGCTGATATCTGCACCGCATCTCAGGCAAACACAAAGTCAAGAAGCTGGGAGATCCTTCTCTCTCTAACCGCGCCTAATAATTTTCCCCACCATTGTTGCACGGAGAGAGAGGGAGAAGGGAGGAGGAACTGGGGTTGGAAGCTGAACGAGGCCCGGCATATAGCGAGGCAAGAGACTGAGGTGATTTGGCGAGGGTTTGTTTGCGGTGAGCTGTTGGCGAGAGGTTGGAGAACGAGTCCTCAGGCAATGGAGGTACAAGCGACGGCAGATGCCGGAATCTTGAGCAATAGGACACAAAGTGTTGGAGGAACTCAGCGGGTCAGGCAGCATCTGTGGAGGGAATGGACAGTTGATCTTTCGGGTGGGGGGGGGGGTGAGTTTGTCGGGACCCTTCATCTGTCTGACCCCAAACTGTCCACTTCCCTCCGCAGATGCTGCCCGACCCGCTGAGTTCCTCCAGCACTTTGTGTTTTGCTCAAGCGTTCAGGCACGTGTCTACAGAGAGCTCTCTCCACTGATGGCCCTCCCACCATGGGCCTGGTCATTCTCTCGGGGAGGTCCACCATGGACCAATTGATTCTTCTTCGGGAGGTCCACCATGGAGCTGATTATCTTCTTGAGGAGGTCCAGCATTGGCCTGATCATTCTCGGGGAGGTTCACCATGAGCCAGATCATTCTCTTGGGGTGGTCCAACACGGAGGTGATCTTCTCAGGGAGATCCATCATGGACCGATTCATCTTCCTGCGGAGATCCACAATGTGCCCGATTATCCTGAGGAGGTCCACCACAGAGCTGATCATCTTGGGGAGGTGAACCAAAGACCAATTCATCTTCTTGGGGAGGTCCATCATGGACCAATTCATCTTCCTAGGGAGGTCTACCATGTATCTGAGAGTCTTGAGGAGGTCCACCATGGACCTGATCATTTTGGGTAGGTGCACCATGGACCTGATCATCTTCGGGAGGTCCACCATGGACCCAATTGTCCTCTTGGGGAGGTCCTACCCATGTAGGACGGGCCCGCCGCTGGGAGTTGGCGTCGGTGGTTGGAGCTCCATGTTGGTCCCTCTCAAACATGACCTCGCGGGGAATCCAGGAAAAAAAATCACCCTGCACCCCCATCAGAAAACGGTCCCAGGACCTCAACCAACCTCCTCTCCCTCCTCTCCCATCCTGTCCCCTCCCCTCTACACCGAACCGAGGGCAGAAATAATTGCCATCTCCATCTCACTCCTGCCACCGACGTTATCCTTACCCCTAAAGACCCTGGGGGTGGGGGGGGGGGGAGGGGGTGGGCTGCCCCTTTGCAGGAAGGGTCTGCTAATCATACATCTGCCCTGTGCACCTGTCACAATACAGTAATTGGCTCTGGTCACACACACACACGCACACACACGCACAATATCAAAGGGGAATAAATACCGCCGAATCCCCTCGCTGGCATCAATCATCGCGGCAACTGTCTGTCCGTCTTTGCAGAAGCCGATCATTCCTGAAGAAATTCAAATAAACCGGGCCGCGCAAAGCTGTGGCAAGGAATTGGCATTTGGGAGATTCTGCTTGGAGTGAACGTTTCAAGGAAACGCGTGGCACGGCGGCCCCTCGCTCGTCCGAGGGAAAAGTCTGTCGCTCTTGCTGCGGCCGCGACGTTCACTTGGCCTGGAGGAGTCGCTCCACCTTGAAAAGACGTCCCGTGGTTAAGAACCTCATAGAGGGTGGGTTCGAAGAGTCGGCTCCAGCAGCAGCAAAGGTGAGAGGGAGGAAAGTCCGCAGCTCCCCCTCCCAACGTCTGTTCTCTTGAGGTACAGGGTCCCCCTGGCAGCAGGCAGGACTAAAGCGGAGACCGGGCGTGAACATCACCTGCAATTCTCGTCTGTGGAGGAAAGGCAAGAGAGGCTTTATGGGAAAGAACTGCAGATGCTGGTTTAAATCGAAGACAGACACAACATGCTGGAGTAACTCAGCGGGACAGGCAGCATCTCTGGAGAGAAGGGATGGGTGACCTTTCGGGTCGAGACCCTGCTTCAGACTGAAGTCCGACATCATTCATTCCTTCTCTCCAGAGATGCTACCTGTCCCGCTGAGTTACTCCAGTCTATCTTAGGCAAGAGAGGCTGGTAGGTGTGCGGAACGAGCTTCCGGAGGGGGTGGTTGAGGCAGGTGGGGATCAGGAGGGGAATAGAATAGGTGGGTGTTTTACCCAGAGTATACAAAGTATACACCCACAGTATATGAGCATGAAGGGAATAAATAGGGTAGAGGCACAGATCTTTCCCCCAGATTGGGAGGACTTTGGTTTCAAGTGAGGGGGGGGGGAAAGATTTAATAGGAACATGAGCAGCAATTTTTTTTCAATCAGAGGGTGGTAGGTGTACAGGACGAGTCTTTTACCCGGAGGAAGGGAATCAAAACCTAGAGGACATAGGTTTAAGGTGATCTTATACAAGTGTATGCAGTCTTGAATTCTCTGCCTCTGAAGGCATTGGAGGCCGATTCTTTGGATGTTTTCAAGGGAGAGTTAGATGAGCTCTTAAAGATAGCGGAGTCAAGGGATATGGGGAGAAGGCAGGAACGGGGTACTGACTGTGGATGATCAGCTATGATCACAGTGAATGGCGGTATTGGCTCGAAGGGCCGAATGGCCTACTCCTGCACCTATTGTCTATTGAGGGATTAGATGGGGTAGAAGCACAGAGTAATTTACCCAGAGTAGGGGACTCAAGAAACAAAATACATAGGTTTAAGGTGAGAGGGGGGGAAAGATTTAAAAGGAACCCAAGAGGGGGGACGACTGGTTCGGGCGGGGGGCGGTGTCAGGGCTGGGGGGGGAGCGGTTTGGACGAGGGACCGGTTTGTATGGGCGACCGGCTTGGACGTGGGGACCGGCTTGGACTTGGGGACCGGCTTGGACATGTGGACCGGCTTGGACATGTGGACCGGCTTGGACGGGGGACCGACTTGGACGGGGGACCGGCTTGGACTTGTGGACCGGCATGGACGGGGGACCGGCTTGGACGGGGGGCCGGCTTGGACGGGGGGCCGGCTTGGACGGGGGGCCGGCTTGGACGGGGGGCCGGCTTGGACGGGGGACCGGCTTGGACGGAGGACAGCCCAGAGGGGGGGTGAACACTGTTCTGACGGGGTCTGGTCTGGGGCATTCTGTCATGGGCACGTCCTGGTTGGGGCAGGAGCCAGGCAGGGACACTCGCACCTCGCTGGGCCTCGTACCTACGAGAAGTGGCTTCCTGCGGACGGCCCTGCCCACCAAGGGCGAGCCGGGCATCTCCAGGCGAGGGACCGGCGCCTCATCCTCCTCCTCCTCCTCCTCGTCCTTGGGCTCGCGGACCTGCGGCGACGATACCTCCTCCTCCTCCGCCCCAAACTCGGCCAACAGCGCCAGCTCCGACGGGTATTCAAACGTCGACTCTAGCTCACCGTCGTTAAAGGAGATGTTCAACTGTAGCAAAGGTGGACAGGAGGGGAGAGTGTGAGAGAGAGTTGGACCTCTGCAACCTGCCCCAATATGGACTACGTGAAGAAAAGAACTACAAAATGCTGGAGTAACTCAGCGGGTCAGGCAGATTCTCTCCCGAGATGCTGCCTGACCCGCTGAGTTACTCCAGCATTTTGTGCCTACCCCAGACTGACTACTCCAAACAAGTCTGTCTATGGATTGTCCACCCATAGAGATGACCACCCCCACCCCCACCCCAGAACACCTCCTCACAAGGTCGAAGAAGACCATTGCAAGTCAAGTCACAGTGAAAAAGGGTCTTGACCCGAAACCTCACCTATTCTTTCTCTCCAGAGATGCTGTCTGACCCGCTGAGTTACTCCAGCTTTTTGTGTGTCTATCTTCAAGTCAAAGTCAGGTCTTTTAATTTAGTTTAGTTTAGTTTATTGTAACATAGAGTCATGCAGTCTTACAGCATGGAAATAGGCCCTTGGGCCCAGCTTGCACACACCAGCCAACATGCCCCATCCACGCTCATCCTACCTGCCTGCGTTTGTCCCATATCCATGTCCAATGCATGTACCTGTCTAATTGTTTCTTATATGTTGCATAAGTACCTGCCTCAACTACCTCCTCCAGCAGCTCGTTCCATGCACCTACCACACTTTGTGTCAAAAAGTTACCACTCAGACTGCTATTAAATCTTTCCCACCTCACCTTAAACCTGTGGTCTGGTTCTCAATTCCACTGCTCCGGGCAAGAGACGCTGTGCGTCTACCCGACCTATTCCTCGATCGACACTATAAGATCACCCCTCATCCTCCTATGCTCCAAGGAATAGAGTCCTAGCCTGCTGCAGCTCTCCCTGCAGCTCGGGCCCTCGAATCCTGACAACATCCTTGTAAATCCTCTCTGCACCCTTTCCAGCTTTCCTCTCACATGGTGACCAAAACTGACTCCTTTAAAATCGACTCCTTTAAGTCCAGGCTCAAAACCTATCTCTACTCCCTAGCATTTGAGGCCCTCTGAGGGGGCGCTGTGAACTGTTTATGTGTGTACTGTTATGTTTGTGTGCCATTGTATGTTCGTTTTCTTAGTACCTGAACTGATGTACAGCACTTTGGTCAACGTGGGTTGTTTTTAAATGTGCTATACAAATAAAATTAACTTGACAATTCTATAAATGCAGCCTCACCGTTATATAAGTGCAGCATGACCTCCCAACTCCATACTCTGACTGATGAAGGCCAGTATGCCGAAAACCTTTTTGACCACCCTATCTGCCTGTGATGCCACTTTCAAGGAACTATGTACCAGTTTAGTTTATTTTATTGTCACGTGTACTGAGGTATTGTGAAATGCTTTTTTGTTACCTGCTATCCAGTCAATGAAAAGACTATACATGATTACAAATCAAACCATCCACAGCGTACAGATTCAGGAAAAAGGGAATAACGTTTAGTGCAAGATTAAGTCCAGTAAAGTCAGATTAAAGATAGTCCAAGAGTCTCCGATGATGTGGATTGTAGGTCGTGACCATTTGGGTATAGGTACAATGAAAATCTTGCTTGCAACAAGATTACAGGCACACAGACTTGGACAAATACACAAAAAACATTCACTCCATTAAATTTAAATTGTACAAGACGGTGAAAAGGAAATGAATGAACGAACAAAGAACACAGTAGTGTAAAGCACAATCGAACATTCCTGAAACGTCACCCATCCTTTTTCTCCAAAGAGAAAAAAACCTGCCTGACTCGCTGAGTTACTCCGGCACTTTGTGACTATCTTAGGTATTCTGTGATGTTTCGTTGCCAAGTGAAAGTGGCAGTGCATGGAACTGGTGCGGCAGGCAGCATCTCTGGAGAACATGGATCGGTGACATTTCAGGTTGGGATCCTTCTTCAGACCCAATGCGTTACCTAACTACATTCTCCACAGTTGCTGCCTGACCCGCTGAGTTACTCCAGCACTTTGTCTTTCCTTGCTAAACCAGCATCTGCAGTTCCTTATTTCTATATCGAACTAGTGTGAACGGGTGAACGGCTTGGACTCGGTGGGCCTTGCAGCTCTAGTGTCCCGGGTTCGATCCTGACTATAGGTGCTGTCTGTATGCAGTTTGCACATTCTCCCCGTGACCGCGTGGGGCTTTCTCCGGATGCTCCGGTTTCCTCCCACACTACAAGGACGTGCAGGTTGGTAGGTTGATTGGCTTCGGTAAAAACTGTAAATTGGCCCTGGTGTCTAGGATAATGCTAGTGTACTGGGAATGCTGGTCGGCGCGGACTTGGTGGGCTGAAGAGCCTGATTCTGCGCTGTGTCTCTGCATTAAGCTAAGCTAAACAAACTCTTGGAGGAAAGGCACGGTGTATCGTGACCTCCAATAAACCCCAGGGTGAAACTCCCTCCAGCAAGTGAAGAAACTTCAGAGTCGTTGATTAATTTGCCCATCAGGATAAACCTGCTTGAATCTTGTTGCAAGCGTAAATATGCAGAGAAACAGGTCGTCATTGTTGATGTACAACACTTCAAACACTGCGAGGCAACCTGGAGCAGGATTGTTCTGTCTGAAGAAGGGTCTCGACCTGAAATGTCACCCACTCCTGAGATGCTGCCTGACCTGCTGAGTAACTCCAGCATTTTGTGAATAAATGCCTTCGATTTGTACCACCATCTGCAGTTATTTTCTTACACTCCCACAGCCAGCGGTAACTGCTAAACACTTGCGCTCAGAATGGAAGGGGTAGACAGGCATACAGTGTGGAAACAGGCACTTCAGCCCAATTTGCCCACGCCAACCAACATGCGATTCCATTCCACACAATTGCAACCTGGCTGCATTTGGTCCATATCTCTCTAAACCCATCCTATCCATGCACCTGTCCCAATGTTTTCTGACTCAACTACCTCCTCTGGCAGATTGTTCCACACACCCACCACCCTTTGTGTAAAAAGGTTACCCCTCAGGTTCCTATTAAATCTCTCCCCCCCCCCCCCCCCCCCCCCCCCCTCACCTTAAACCTGTCCTCTACTTCTTGATTCCCCTACTCTGGGTAAAAAACTCTGTACCGGTAAACTATCTATTCCCTCATGATCGTACACACCTCTATAAGATCACCCCGCATCCTCCTGTGCTCTGAGGAAAAAAGCCCGAGCCTGCTCAACCTCTTGCTACAGCTCAAGCCCTCGAGTCCTGGCAATATCCTTACAAATCTTCTCTGCACCGTTTCAGGCTTGGCAACATCTTTCCTATAACAGGATGACCAAGCCTGAACAGAGTACTCTAAATGTGGCCTCATCAACGTCTTGTGTCAATCTTTGATTTTCTTCTCATCAAAGGTTTGGTTTGATGGGAACTCCCAGGAGTCCAAGTTGTGCGAAATATTTCCCCACAAATCAGCCTGTAACAGACACTGATGTACAGAAGGATCTTGGGGATCTTATTATTGATATTATCTATATACTAAAACTCTCCCTTGTTTGTGTGTTCCTGAGCTACAGCCAAAACGGTACCCGATAGCGCGACAATTTTAGGCCCACCTTACTCACCGTCGTCCCTTTGGTGCTAATGGAAGAAGTTTCATTGGAATCGGTGTTATATTTTTAAAGTTATTCACATTTTAAAGTTTAAAATCTATCTCCTACGGAGGGGGTGGGAGGGGGGGGGGGGGAGAGGAGGGAGGATAAGGGGGGTTGAGTGGGATGGAGTGGGGAGGGAGGGGAAGGGGAGGGTGAAGGGGAGGAGGGAAGGGGGGTGAGGGAGGGGAGAGGGGGTGGAGGGGCGAGGGGGTGGATGGGAGAGGGGGGAAGGGGAGGGGGGAGGGGAGGGGGGAGTGGATGGGGGGAGGGGATGGGAGGGATGGGGGAGGGGAGGGGAGGGTGGGAGGGGGGAGGAGAGGGTGCTGCACCAAAGCAGGAGAGGTTTGGGCCCAACGGGTCCACTTGGTCTAGTTATTACTAAAATTACAAGTGATCTTAAGCAGTGTGTCGAGGCCCCCACACTTGAGAGGGCAATGCTGGATCTAGTATTGGGAAATTGGGAAGGGCAAGTTAATGAAGTGTGTGTGGAGGAGCCTTTTGGGACCAGTGACCACAGTTCGATTAGGTTTAAGATAGTTATGGATAGGGACGGAGAGGGTCCACGTGTTAAAATGCTCATCTGGGGTAAGGCCAACTTTGAGGGTATGAGAGAAGGTCTCGCTCAAGTTGACTGGAGCAGGTTATTAGTTGGGAAAGGAACATCGGCCAAGTGGGACGTTTTTAAAAGTGTACTGAAGCAAGCTCAGGATGTGTACGTCCCCGTTAGAGTGAAGGGCAAAGTAGGCAAACGCAAGGAAGCTTGGCTGACGAGGGAAATTGAGACGTTAGTCAAAAACAAGAAGGATGCATGGGACAGGTATAGGCAGCCGGGATCAAGTGCATCCCTGGAGGAGTTTTGGAAGTGAAGGAATAAACTAAAAATGGGAATAAGAATGACAAAAAGGGGCCAGGAGATAGCTCTGGTGGGTAGCATTAAGGACAATCCCAAAAGATTCTATAAATACCTTAGGGGGAAAAGGGTAACTAGAGAGAGAGAGTGGGGCCTCTCAGGAATAAAAGCGGTCACTTCTGTGTGGAGCCACAGGAGATGGGCAAGGTCCTAAATGAGTATTTCTCCTCTTTATTTACCGAGGAGAAAGACAGTAGGACAGAGGAAACTGAAGCAATAGACAATAGACAATAGGTGCAGGAGTAGGCCATTCGGCCCTTCGAGCCAGCACCGCCATTCAATGCGATCATGGCTGATCACTCTCAATCAGTACCCCGTTCCTGCCTTCTCCCCATACCCCCTCACTCCGCTATCCTTAAGAGCTCTAACCAGCTCTCACTGGAACTGGAGCAGTCACTGGAACTGAAGGTACTGTCGTGTTTGAAGGTACGCAAATCTCCAGTTCCTGATCTGATAATTATGCGACATTGTGGGAAACTAGAGAGGAAATTGCGGGAGCCCTGGTTGAAATTTACGAGTCGTCCTTAAATACAGGAGAGGTGCCGGAAGACTGGAGGGTGGCAAGTGTTGTACCTCTTTTCAAGAAGGGCTGCAGGGAAGATGCTGGGAACTCTAGGCCGGTGAGCTTAACATCTGTCAGTTACTGGAGAGTCTTCCGAGGGATAGGATATGCAGGCATTTGGATGGGCAAGGGCTTGTTAGGGACAGTCTGCATGGTTTTGTACGTGGGAGGTCGTGTCTCACAAATCTGATTGATTTTTTTGAAGACGTGATCAAAAAGGTTGATGAAGGCAGAGCTGCAGATATTGTGTACATGGACTTCAGTAAGGTGTCCGACAAGGTTCCGCATGGTAGGCTGCTCTGGAAGGTTAGATCGCATGGGATCCAAGGAGAGATAGCTGAATGGATAGCAAATTGGCTCCAATGAAGGAAGCAGAGGGTGATGGTGGAAGATTGCTTCTCAGACTGGATGCCTGTGATTAGTGGTGTGCCTCAGGGTTCGGTGCTGGGCCCGTTACTGCTTATCACCTAAATCAATGATTTGGATGAGAATATGCGGGGCAAGATTAGCAAGTTTGCTGATGATACAAAAGTTAGTGGTTTTGCAGATAGTGAAGATGGTTGTGAACGATTGCAGCAGGATCTGGATCGATTGGCCAGGTGGGCGGAGGAATAGTTGATGGAATATAATACAGAGAAGTGTGAGGTGTTGCATTTGGGGATGTCGAACAAGGGGAAGACCTGCACAGTAAATGGTAGGCCTCTGGGTAGTGTTGTAGAGCAGAGGGTTCGTTGAAGGTCGAGTCGCAGGCAGATAAGGTGGTCAAAAAGGCTTTTGGCACTTTGGCCCTCATCGGTCAGAGTACTGAGTATCGAAGTTGGGAGGTCATGTTGCAATTTTATAAGACGTCAGTGAGACCGCATTTAGAATATTGTGTTCAGTTCTGGGCACCATGTTATAGGAAAGATATTGTCAAGTTTGAAAGGGTTCAGAAAGGATTTACGAGGATGTTGCCAGGACTAGAGGGTGTGAGCTATAGGGAGAGGTTGAGTAGGCTGGGTGTCTATTCCATGGAGCGCAGGAGGATAAGGGGTGATCTTATAGAGGTGTATAAGTTCATGAGAGGAATAGATTGGGTAGATGCACAGAGTCTTTTGCCCAGAGTTGGGGAATCGAGGACCAGAGGACAGGTTCAAGGTGAAGGGGAAAAGATTTAATGAATCCGAGGGGTAATTTTTTCACACAAAGGGTGGTGGGTGTATAGAACAAGCTGCCGAGAGTGGTAGTTGAGGCTGGGACTATCATATCATATCATATATATACAGCCGGAAACAGGCCTTTTCGGCCCTCCATGTCCGTGCCGCCCAGCGATCCCCGTACATTAACCCTATCCTACACCCACTAGGGACAATTTTTACATTTACCCAGCCAATTAACCTACATACCTGTACGTCTTTGGACTCGTTTAAGAAACAGTTAGACAGGTACATGGAATGGACAGGTTTGGAGAGATATGGACCAAGCGCAGGCAAGTGGGACGAGTGTAGCTGGGACATTGTTGGCCGGTGTGGGTGAGTTGGGCCGAAGGTCCTGTTTCCACACTGTCACTCTGACTCTATCACTCTAATAAAAACATGGTGGCACAGCGGTAGAGTTGCTGCCTTACAGCGCTTGCAGCGCCGGAGACCTGGGTTCGATCCCGACTACGGGTGCTTGTCTTTACGGAGTTCGTACTTTCTCCCCGTGACCGCTTGGGTTTTCTCCAAGATCGGCTTCCACCCACACTCCAAAGACGCACAGGTTTGTAGGTTAATTGACTTGCGTTTGTATACTTGCTATCAGTGTAAATTGTCCCTAGTGTGTGTAGGATTGTGTTAATGTGCTGGGATCGCTGGTCGGTGCGGACTCGGTGGGCCGAAGGGCCTGTTTCCGCGCTGTATCTCTTAACTAAACAAAACTAAGAAACTAAACTACAGTAAAGAGAAGAGATTAGTTTAACCTGACATTATGTTCGGCTAGGACATTGTGGGCTGAAAGGCCTGTTTCTGTGGTTTACTGTTCTGTGTTCTGTGACTGATGTGTCACCAGACAAGACTCTAGCCTGCAAGCCAGTGCAACAACATAAAAAGTTACATTCCTATCCACCAACTCATCTATAAATGTCAACCTCTGGCACAGAAACCCTTGCGTCATCCTGCAACCCTTTCACAATCAGCTCTTTTACCATCCTTGCAGACTTACATGGAAAGGCAAAGCACCACAACAGCCCAATCGGCCCATTACGCCTTGTACTAGCACTTTGAAAGCACTTTGCAGTGGGCTCCCCATCTCATCATAGTTTAGTTTGTTGTCATGTGTACCGAGGTACAGTGAAAAGCTTTTTGTCGTGCGCTATCCAGTCAGCGGAAAGACAATACCTGATCACAATCGGGCCATTTGCAGTGTATCGATACATGATAAGGGAATGACGTTCAGTGCAAGGAAAAGCCAGCAATGTCCAATCAGGGATAGTCCGAGGGTCACCATTGAGGAAGATAGTTGTCCAGGATTGCTCTCTGGTTGTGGTTAGATGATTCAGTTGCCTGATAACAGTTGGGAAGAAACTGTCGCTGAATCTGAAGGTGTGCATTTTCACACAGAGGGTAGAAAACAGGGTGCGACTCGTCCTTGATTATGCTGCTGGCCTTGCCGAGGCAGCATGAGGTATAAAGGGAGTCAAAGGAAGGAAAGTTGGTTTGTGAAATGGAAGGAAGGTTCATTCTGTATCATCTCATTCTGTATCGGTTCAGCTCTGAAAACTGCCCCTGCTGCTAATCTGACTGGGACATTTTGCAGACTTTCCAAAGCGCAGAGGCCTTGTAGACAAAAAAAAAGTGGTGAACATTGCCCGATCTATCACGAGTACTGACCTCCCCACCATCGAAGGGATCTACAGGAGACGCTGCCGCAAAAAGGCGGCCAGCATCATCAGACACCCACACCACCCTGGCCACACACTTATTTCACTCCTGCGAGGTGATGCACTTTGGCAGAAATAACTTGGAGAGTGAGTACACCATGAATGGAAGGACCCTAGGGAAGACAGGGGTACAGAGGGACCTTGGAGTACAGGTACACAAGTCCTTGAAGGCAGCAGGACAGGTGGACAGGGTGGTTAAAAAGGCATATGGGTTACTGGCCTTCATTAGCCGGGGCATCGAATATAAAAGTAGGGGGGGTAATGATGGAATTGTACAGAACACTGGTGAGGCCACAGCTGGAGTATTGTGTACAGTTCTGGTCGCCACATTATAGAAAGGATGTGATAGCTTTGGAGAGGGTGCAGAGGAGATTCACCAGGATGCTGCCAGGGATGAAGGGCCTCGGCTATGAGGGGAGACTGGGCAGACTGGGGTTGTTTTCCCTGGAGCAGAGAAGGCTGAGAGGGGACATGATCGAGGTGTACAAGATCATGAGGGGCATAGATAAGGTAGATGGCGGGGAACTTCTTCCACTGGTGGAAGGTTCAACAACGAGGGGACATAGATACAGGGTAAAGGGAGGGAGGTTTCGGGGGGATGTGAGAAAGAACTTTTTCACCCAGAGGGTGGTTGGAGTCTGGAACTCACTACCTGGGGTGGTGGTGGAGGCGGGAACACTCACAACGTTTAAGAGGAATTTGGATGGGCACTTGAAATGCTACAACATTCAGGGCTACGGTCCAAATGCGGGAGAATGGGATTAAAATTAGACTGTGTTTGGTAACGGGCGGCGCGGACACGATGGGCCGAAGGGCCTCTTTCTGTGCTGTAGGACTCTATGACTCTATGACTCCTGCCATCGGGAAGAAGGCTTAAGAGCCTGAAAACTGTAACGTCCAGTTTCAGGAACAGCTTCTTCCCTGCAGCCATCATGCTATTAAACATGATCTCCCAGTGGCCCAGCACTTCAACTCCCCCTCCCATTCCCCGTCTGACCTTTCTGTCATGGGCCTCCTCCAGTGCCATAGTGAGGCCCACCAGAAATTGGAGGAAAGAGCACCTCATATTTCGCCTGGGCAGCTTGCAGCCCAGTGGTATAAACATTGACTTCTCCAACTTTAGATAGTTCCTCTGTCCCCCTCTTCCCCTCCCCCTTCCCAGATCTCCCTCTATCTTCCTGTCTCCACTTTGTCCCGCCCCCCTGACATCAGTCTGAAGAAGGGTCTCGACCCGAAACGTCGCCCATTCCTTCTCTCCCGAGATGCTGCCTGACCTGCTGAGTTACTCCAGCATTTTGTGAATAAATGCTATTAAACAACCTCCAAATAAACTCTGAACTACATTGACTTGGGGGCATTGGTCTTGTCTTTTTGCACTCTTATTGTTTGTTCGTTTTTATGTGTGTGCATGTGCGCTTGGGTGTGTATATGTAGTACTCTGTAAACAATATAATAAATTTTAAAATAATCAGTGTACTGAACCTTTTTTATATATACACTGAACTTATATAAAAATATAAGAACATTTTTTTACAAATACACCGAAGCTCGGATACTGTCCGATTCACCTCTACCCCATTGCAGACATTGGATTTTGTCTCTGGAACAGGTGAGCTACAATGCTGAGAATTATATTCTGCTCAAAAGGACACAAAGTGCTGGAGTCAGGCAGCATCTCTGGAGAACATGCATAGGTGAAGTTTCGGGTCGAGACCCTTAGAGTCATAGAGTGATACCGTGTGGAAACAGGCCCTTCGGCCCAACTCGCCCACACCGGCCAACAATGCCCCAGCTACCATAGTCCCACCTGCCCGCGTTTGGCCAATATCCCTCCAAACCTGTCCTATCCATGTACCTGTCCAACTGTTTCTTAAATGATGGGGCCTCAAGTACCTCCTCTGGCAGCTTGTTCCATACATCCACCACCCTCTGTGTGAAAAAGGTACCTCTCGGGTTCCTAATAAATCTTTTCCCCTTCACCTTGAACCTATGTCCTCCTTCAGCCTACATGTCACCTCTCCAGAGGTGCTGCCTGACCTACTGAGTTACTCCAGAATCGTGTGTCCTTTTGTGCATTAACCAGCACCTGTTCTTTGTTTCAACGCTATTCTGCATTCTGTATCTTCCCCTTCACTCTACCTATAGTTCTTGGGTTTGACTTGACTGTATTTATGTACGGTATTATCTGATCTGATTGGAGAGCATGCAGAACAAGGCTTCTGACTGTGGAAACAAGGATCTGCAGATGGCGGATTCTAAAAAGAAGGCACAAACTGCTGGGGTAACATAACAGGTCTGACAGCATCTTTGGAGCACATGGATGGGTGACATTTCAGGTCGGGACTCTCCTTCAGATTTTACTCTGCAAGTCGGTACGTGTGACAATAGTAAACCTAAACCCCCGAAACTCAAACAATTTTCATGTTTTCTAGTTTCTGCGAACTCCTGATACTGACCTATTTAATCGTCTAAGCAGATCACATGGAAACTGTTTCAAGACCTGCGTGGGTTTTCTCCGGTTTCCTCCCATACTCCAAAGACTCACAGGTTTATAAGTGAATTGGCTTTGGTAAAATTGTAAATTGTCCCTGGTGGGGAGGAAACTGTTAGTTTAGTTTTAGTTTTTGAGATATAGTACGGAAACAGGCCTTTCGGCCAACCGAGTCCACACCAATCAGCGATCCCCGCCGACATAAAAATTAAGGAGAGGAAGTATAACATAGCAAAGAAGAGTGGGAAGACAGAGGATTGGGACTCTTTTAAAGAGCAACAAAAGTTAACTAAAAAGGCAATACGGGGAGAAAAGATGAGGTACGAGGGTAAACTAGCCAATAATATAAAGGAGGATAGCAAAAGTTTTTTTAGGTACGTGAAGAGGAAAAAAATAGTCAAGGCAAATGTGGGTCCCTTGAAGACAGAAGCAGGGGAATTTATTATGGGGAACAAAGAAATGGCAGACGAGTTAAACCGTTACTTTGGATCTGTTTTCACTGAGGAAGATACACACAATCTCCCAAATGTTCTAGGGGCCGGAGAACCTAGGGTGATGGAGGAACTGAAGGAAATCCACATTAGGCAGGAAATGGTGTTGGGTAGACTGATGGGACTGAAGGCTGATAAATCCCCAGGGCCTGATGGTCTGCATCCCAGAGTACTTAAGGAGGTGGCTCTAGAAATAGTGGAAGCATTGGAGATCATTTTTCAATGTTCTATAGATTCAGGATCAGTTCCTGTGGATTGGAGGATAGCAAATGTTATCCCACTTTTTAAGAAAGGAGGGAGAGAGAAAACGGGTAATTATAGACCAGTTAGTCTGACATCAGTGGTGGGGAAGATGCTGGAGTCAATTATAAAAGACGAAATTGCTGAGCATTTGGATAGCAGTAACGGGATCATTCCGAGTCAGCATGGATTTACGAAGGGGAAATCATGCTTGACAAATCTACTGGAATTTTTTGAGGATGTAACTAGGAAAATTGACAAGGGAGAGTCAGTGGATGTGGTGTACCTCGACTTTCAGAAAGCCTTCGACAAGGTCCCACATAGGAGATTAGTGGGCAAAATTAGGGCACATGGTATTGGGGGTAGGGTACTGACATGGATAGAAAATTGGTTGACAGACAGAAAGCAAAGAGTGGGGATAAATGGGTCCCTTTCGGAATGGCAGGCAGTGACCAGTGGGGTACCGCAAGGTTCGGTGCTGGGACCCCAGCTATTCACGATATACATTAATGACTTAGACGAAGGGATTAAAAGTACCATTAGCAAATTTGCAGATGATACTAAGTTGGGGGGTAGTGTGAATTGTGAGGAAGATGCAATAAGGCTGCAGGGTGACTTGGACAGGTTGTGTGAGTGGGCGGATACATGGCAGATGCAGTTTAATGTAGATAAGTGTGAGGTTATTCACTTTGGAAGTAAGAATAGAAAGGCAGATTATTATCTGAATGGTGTCAAGTTAGGAGGAGGGGGAGTTCAACGAGATCTGGGTGTCCTAGTGCATCAGTCAATGAAAGGAAGCATGCAGGTTCAGCAGGCAGTGAAGAAAGCCAATGGAATGTTGGCCTTCGTAACAAGAGGAGTTGAGTATAGGAGCAAAGAGGTCCTTCTACAGTTGTACCGGGCCCTGGTGAGACCGCACCTGGAGTACTGTGTGCAGTTTTGGTCTCCAAATTTGAGGAAGGATATTCTTGCTATGGAGGGCGTGCAGCGTAGGTTCACTAGGTTAATTCCCGGAATGGCCGACTGTCGTATGTTGAAAGGCTGGAGCGATTGGGCTTGTATACACTGGAATTTAGAAGGATGAGGGGGGATCTTATTGAAACATATAAGATAATTAGGGGATTGGACACATTAGAGGCAGATAACATGTTCCCAATGTTGGGGGAGTCCAGAACAAGGGGCCACAGTTTGAGAATAAGGGGTAGGCCATTTAGAACGGAGATGAGGAAGAACTTTTTCAGTCAGAGGGTGGTGAAGGTGTGGAATTCTCTGCCTCAGAAGGCAGTGGAGGCCAGTTCGTTGGATGCTTTCAAGAGAGAGCTGGATAGAGCTCTTAAGGATAGCGGAGTGAGGGGGTATGGGGAGAAGGCAGGAACGGGGTACTGATTGAGAGTGATCAGCCATGATCGCATTGAATGGCGGTGCTGGCTCGAAGGGCTGAATGGCCTACTCCTGCACCTATTGTCTATTGTCTATTGTCTATTGACCAGCGAAACCCGCCAACCAGCGATCCCCGCACATTAACACTGTCCTACACACACGAGGGACTATTTTACATTTATACCAAGCCAATGAACCTACAAACCTGTCCGTCTTTGGAATGTGGGAGGAGACCGAGGATCTCAGAGAAGAGCGTACACAGGAAGAGCGTACAAACTCCACACAGACAGCACCCGTAGATGGGATCGATCCCAGGTCTCTGGAGCTGTAAGCGCTGTAAGGCAGCAACTCTATTATTACCCCATTTTGCCACCCCTCCGCAGTGCACGGGGATTGCTGGTTGGTGCGGACTCGGTGGGCGGAAATTTATATTTGGCTCGAAGAAATCCAGATTTATTTTTTTCTCAATCATTGTTTTAAATGCCCATAAACACGCTGAGAGTCTTTCCTCTTGGGACCGGCTTTAACCCTGAAGGAAGTGATACAATAGCCTGGTTTTTCCAAAGGAATTTCCCTTTCAATCCGCACTTCCAGTTTTCCTCTTTCAGATGTGGCCACTGCTGCTGTGTCGGGAGTGGAGGTGAAAGTAGAACATAGAACTAGTGCAAATGGGTTTATGGATAAAGCATGCAACAGTCCCTTCGGCCCACCGAGTCCGGGCTGACCATCGATCACCCAGTCACACTAGTTCTATGATATCCCATTTCTTGTAGACTACCTACACACCGAGGGGAAATTTAGAGAAGCCAATGAACCTACAAACCGCATGTCTTTGGGACGGGGGAAGAAACCGGAGCACCCGGAGAAAACCCACGCGGTCACAGGACGAATACGCAAACTCCACACAGACAGCACCCTAGGGGACACAAAACGCTGGAGTAACTCAGCGGGTCAGGCAGCATCTCAGGAGAGAAGGAATGGGTGACGTGTTAAATCTTTTCCTCTTCACCAACTCTAGGTAAGAGATTCTGTGCATCTACCTGATCAATTGCTGATTTTATACACCTCTATAAGATCATCACTCATCCCCCTCCTGCGCTCCTAGGAATAGAGTCCCAGCCTACTCAACTTGTCCCTATAGTTCAGACCCTCTAGTCCTGACATGGATAGGTGATGTTTCGTGTTGAAACAACGTACAGGAACAGGCCCATCAGCCCACATTGTCTGTGCGGAACATGATAACTGATGAAACATGATCCATGGCGCTCCATTCCCTGCACGTTCCTCCCGCCATCTAAAAGTCTCTTAAACACAACTATCGCACCTGCCTCCACCACCACCTCCAGCGCAGCGCGTTCCAGGAATCTATCACCCCCTGTAAAAAGACTTGCCAAACAAACCTCCTTTAAACTTTGCCCCTCTGACCTTAAAACTATGCCCTCTGGTCTTTGATGTTTCCACCCTGGGGGGAAAAAAAGGTTCTGACTGTCGACCCTATCTATGCCTCTCACAATTCACATCTCACCCCTCGGCCTGCACGCTCCAGAGAAAACAATCCTCCACTTCCCAAACGTCCATGAACCTTTCAACCAGGGAGCACGGTGGCGCAGCGGTAGAGTTGCTGCCTTACAGCGCCGGAGACCTGGGTTCGATCCCGACTACGGGTGCTGTCCGTTCAGAGTTTGCGCGTTCTCCCCGTGACTGTGTGGGTTTTCTCTGGGATCTTTGGTTTCCTCCCACACTCCAAAGACATACAGGTTAATTGGCTTGGTATACATGCAACATTGTCCTTAGTAGGTGTACTATATTGTTAATGTGCAGGGATCGCTGGTCAGTGTGGACTCGGTGGGCCAAAGGGCCTGTTTTGGAGCTATATCTCTGAACTAAACTAAACTAAACCACCATATCACAAACCAATTTTACTGCTAAGTGCTAGCTAATTGCCTACTGTGTAGCTTCCTCTTCAATAAAACTCCCCATTGGCTGTGAAGCATTTTGAGATGGCTCGTGGTCAGAAAATCCCGAGATTAATGCAAATTTTAGTTTTACTTCCTCCCACAAAACACACACACCCTTTTAGGATAAGTTGTTTGCAAACCACAGAGCTCGAGAGGGGAACTAAATGTGTGGGAAAAACTCAGCACAGTTGCAGTGTCAACTTGCAGCAAAAACACGTCAAAAGCCCAGTTTAGTTTAGAGATACAGCGCGGAAACAGGTCCTTCGGCCAACCAAGGCCGTGCCTACCAGCGATCCCCGCACACTGACACTAACCTACAAACACGAGGGAGAATTTTTACATTTACACCAAGCCAATTAACCTACAAACCTGTACGTCTCTGGAGTGTGGGAGGAAACCGAAGATCTCGCAGAAAACCCACGTAGGTCACAGAGAGAATGTACAAACTCGGTACAGACAGCACCCGTAGTCAGGATCGAACCAGCGTCTCTGGCTTTGCAAGGCAGTAGCTCTACTGCTACACCGCCCATCATTATCAATTAATCGATTATTTACAATAATAATATGTACAATAAAAAATAATACAAACAATCCCAGCATGGAACAATGGCACTGCTCCCCTGGGGGCTAACATAGATCAGATGGGCCAAATGGCCTCCTTCTGTGTCAATATAAATACGTGAAGAATTAGAAACTGTGGGCAGATGGAGATTCTAGTTAATAAACAGTTTATTAAACCCGTGAGATAGGTAAAATAAAATTCTTAAGGGATTGTACAGGCTAGATGCAAGATAATTTTTCCCGATGATGGGGGAGTCCAGAACCAGGGGTCACAGTTTAATAATAAGGGGTCGGCCATTTAGGACTGAGATGAGGAAAAACCTTTTCACCCAGAAAGTTGTGAATCTGCGGAATTCTCTGCCACAGAAGGCAGTGGAGGCCAATTCACTGGATGTTTTCAAGAGAGAGTTAGATATAGCTCTTCGGGCTAACGGGATCAAGGGATATTGGGAGAAAGCAGGAACGGGGTATTGATTTTGGATGATCAGCCATGATCATATTGAATGGCGGTGCTGGCTCAAAGGGCCGAATGGCCTACTCCTGCACCTATTTTCTATGTTTCTCTGTTGGTACAACAAACAATTGAGCTTTGAGAGCCTTTAATGCTTGGGGATTGGAGTAGAGACATGGGAAAATTCTCACTACAAAGGTGGCGACTTAAGTGAATAGAGTGGTAAAGAAGGTGTATTGTCTGCTTGACTTCATTGCTCGGGGCATTGTGCTCCCAAGTCATAGGAGCAGACTTAGGCCATTTGGCCCATCAGGTTCACTCCGCCATTCAATTATGGCTGATTGATTTTTCCCTCTCAGCCCCATTCTCCTGCCTTCTACCCGTCACCTTTGACACCCTTTCTAATCAAGAAACTATAAATCACTGGTTTAAAAATTCCCCAATGACTTGGTCTCCACAGCCATCTGTGAGAATGACCTCCACAGATTCACCACCCTCTGACTAAAGAGATTCCTCCCCATCTTCTTTCTAAAGGTACGTCCTTTTATTCTGAGGCTGTGCCATCAGGTTCTATACTCTCCCACGAGCGGAAACATCCTTTCCACATCCATTCTGCCCAGCCCGTTTCCTTCCAAACTCCAGCGTGTAGAGGCCCAGAGCCGTCAAACGCTCATCATATGTTAATCCAATCATCCCCGGGATCATTTGCGTAAACTTCATAAGTGTGAGAGTCGGGAAGGACTTTGTGGGATTTGTAGGGCTTTGGTTAGGTCGCTTTTGAAGCGTCGCGCGCAGTTCTGGTCTCCCCGTTACAGGAAGGATATGGAGGCTATGGAGAGGGTGAAGAGGAGATGTGTCAGAATGCTGCCTGGATCGGAGGAAATCAGTAAAAAGGAGACATTCTCTGGAGATGCCGCCTGAGCCGCTGAGTCACTCCAGCACTTTGCCACCTTTTCTGTAAAACAGCAGTTGCAGTTCCTTTTTTTCTGGAGGATGGGCAAACTTGGGTTGTTTTCTCTGGAGCGTCGGAGGCTGAGGCAGGTCCTGATAGAAGTTTATAAAATTATGAGGGGCAGAGAAAGTAGACAGTCAGAATCTTTTTGCCCAGAATGGAAATGTTAAAGACGAGATAACACGAAGGCATAACGTTAAAGTGAAAGAGGGGAAATTTAAAGGAGATGTGCTGGGCAAGATTGTTTTTTTACAAGGAGAGTGGTGGGGGCCTGGAACGCACTGCCAGGCGTGATGGTGGAGGCAAATACAATGGTGGAGTTTAAGAGGCCTTTAGATAGACACAACGACATGCTGGCAATGGATATGGATCATGAGCAGACACAGGAAGTTAGTTTAACTTGGCATTATGTTTGGCATGGACATTGTGGGCCAAAGTGCCTGTTCCCATGCTGTACTGTTTCACGTGTAGGAAAAAAAACTGCAGATGCCGGTTTAAATCGAAAATAGACATAAAATGCTGGAGTAACTCAGCGGGTCAGGCAGCATCTCAGGAGAGAAGGAATGGGTGATGCTTCAGGGTCTGAAGGGTCTCGACCCAAAACGTCACCCATTCCTTCTCTCCAGAGGTGCTGCCTGACCCGCTGAGTTACTCCAGCATTTTGTGTCTACCTTCTGTACTGTTCTACGTTCTACAAGACTTTGGTGGGACAATATCTGTGCAGGTTTGGTCTGTGTACCCAAAGAAGGGTGCATTTAGTTTGGAGTCAGTGCGGTTTAGATTTATTAGACTCATGCCTGGCATGATGGACACTATGTGAGATTAGACAGACTCGCTTGAGTTTGGAAGGCTGACAAATGATCTTGTGAGGTTTTGCAAGATTCTGGGAAGGACTGTGATCGTAGAAACCGACACGCTGTTCCCTTACTCTGGGAATTCAGACTCGGGGTCACGATCTCAGGATAAGGGGGTCACACTTGTAATTAGATGAAGTTTTTTTTTAAACGCAAGTTGTTGGAATTCAGCCATAGGAAGCAGATGATCGTCTCAGTGTACATTTGAGGTTGAGAAAGATGAATGTTTACACACTAAGAGCTAAAGTACTAGTGTCTGCATCATACAACATGGAAACTTGCCCTTCGTCCCAACTTGCCAATGCCGACCAAGGTACCCCAACCACACTAGTCCAACCTGCCCGCGTTTGGCCCGTTTCACGCTAACCCTTTAGCCCAGGGGATCTGGCAGCATCTCTGGAGAAATAGGTGACATCTCGGGTCAGGACCCTTCTTCAGCCGTTCTGCAAAACCTCTTTTGCACATTTTCTAACGCCTCCACATCCTTCCTGTAATGCGGCAACCAGAACTGCATGCAATGCTCCAAATGCGGCCTGACCAAAGTCATATGAAGCTGCATCATGACTTCCTGACTCTTGTTCAATCATCTGTGCACTTTGGGGGATGGTTTCCAATTTGCAACACCAGATTGTGTGAAAAGATGCTTCCAAATTTTCTTCTGAACACGCAAGACTCTGATATTAAGTTTTCACAACCCTTAAACATCTAGGAGTGCAGATGCATGGTTCCTTGCAAGTGGAGTCACAGGTAGATAGGGTGATCAAAAAGGCTTTTGGTACATTAACCTTTATCAATCAGAGTATTGAGGATGATAGGAAAATAACTGCAGATGCTGGTACAAATCGAAAGTATCACAAAAAGCTGGAGTAACTCAGTGGGTCAGGCAACATCTCTGGAGAGAAGGAATGGGTGACGTTTCGGGGTGAGACCCGAAACCTCACACATTCCTTCTCTCCGGAGATGCTGCCTGACCCGCTGAGTTACTCCAGCATTTTGTGATATCTTCGATAGAGTATTGAGGATAGACTTTGGGAAGTCATGTTGCAGTTGTATTAGACAGTGATGAGGCTGCATTTAGAGTTTTGTGTTCAGTTCTGGGCACCATGTTATGGGAAAGATGGTTTTGTCAAGTTGGAAAGGGTACAGAGAAGATTTAAGAGGATGATGTTGCCAGGACTAGAGGGTCTGAGCTATAGGGACAAGTTGAGTAGGCTGGGACTCTATTCCTATTCCTTGGAGTGCAGGAGGGGGATGAGTGGTGATCTTATAGAGGTGTATAAAATCAACAATCGATCAGGTAGATGCACAGAATCTCTTACCTAGAGTAGGTGAAGAGGAAAGGATTTAATTTTATTCTGAGGGGGTAACATTTTCACACAAAGGGTGATGGGTGTATGGAACAAACTGCCAGAGGACGTAGTTGAGGCAGGGACTATCCCAACGTTTAAGAAACAATAGGACAGGTTTGGAGGGATATGGACCAAATGCGGGCAGGTGGGTCTAATATAGCTGGGACATGTTGATCGGTGTTGGCAAGTTGGGCCGAGGGGCCTGTTTCCACGTCGTATCACTCTATGACTAACAGAATCTCTGTCACAAATCAATAACCTTCCCCATCCCTCCCCCATCAGTACAAGAGGAAACAGCATCTTTGCCTCCATCTTACTGACTGCTACTGACAAATTGTTTGATCTTGTCTATTATAGAGGTGTACAAAATAATGAGGGGCTTAGATAGAGCTAAAGAACACAGTCTTTTTTTCTACAGGGTAGGGGAATCAAGAACTAGAGGGCATTAGGTTTTAGGTGAGAGGGATGATGTTTATTTCACACAGACAGTAGTGGGTATGTTGAAGGAGCTGCCAGAGGAAGTGGTTGAGGCAGTTACCACAACATTTAAAAGTCAAGGCACAAAGTGCTGGTGTAACTCAGTGGGTCAGGCAACATCTGTGGAGAACATGCAGAAGGTGACGTTTCGGGTCAGGACCCTTCTCCAGACCCGCAAAGTCACCTATCCATGTTCTCCAGAGATGTTGCCCAACCCTCTGAGTTACTCCAGCACTTTGTGTATCCTTTTTTTGTAAACCAGCATCTGCAGTTCCTTGTTTCAACATTTAAAAGTAATATGAACAGGTACATGTACAGTAAAAGTTTAGACAGATATGAACGCAATGCAGGACAATGACTAGCTTAGATTGGGGCATTTTCTCCTTCCTCTCTCTCTATCTGTCTCTCTCTGTGCCTCTCTCTCTGTGCCTCTCTCTCTGCGCCTCTCTCTCTTCGCCTCTCTCTCTCTGCCTCTCTCTCTCTCTGCCTCTCACTCTCTGCCTCTCACTCTCTGCCTCTCTCTCTCTCTCTCTCTCTCTCTCTCTCTCTCTCTCTCTCTCTCTCTCTCTCTCTCTCTCTCTCTCATAATTTTCCTTTCTATCAGTCTTGTGATGCTTTTGCTTCAACACTGTGGAAGTTTGGTTACAACGTGTGGCGTGATATCTAGGTGTTTTTCCCCCATTTCTGGACAAATTGGCTGATGGACGTGTGCAAAAGCAGTCCCTTTGTCACCAGGACGGCCTGTTGTTTGCAGATGGAAAACTCGCTGCAAGAAGTTGCAGCCTAGACGTTGGCTGCACCTCTCTCTCTCTCTCGGTGGTAACCGGTGTGTGACGGTGGGCCCGGTGGCCGAGACAGGGAGGATGCCTCCACCCATGCGTCTTTAGGTGGAGCCGATGGATCCGCAAGTAGTGGAGCTGTGCCGAGGAATGCAGTGCATAGCTATCCGATTACAGAGGGGGCTGAGAGCACGCAGCTGCTGGCATGACAGGGATTGTCGAGAGCGAGTGGCTGGGATTGTTAAGCGGCTGGACTCAAAACGTGGGGGCTGTGGGAGATGCTGCGAGGAGTGGGTGGGAGGGAGAAGCACCAGAATAAACTTCCACTCTGGTAACTTTCACCATCCTTGGGTAGTTGGGTGGCAAATTAGTGCAATCACTTCGAGAGCCTTTGCTGGCCGGTGCAGCAATTAATTCTCCTCAACGTTAGAGCAAGAGGGAGCACAAAGTGGATTCACAGACTGAAGGAAAAGACAGGCGTGCATGTGCACATGCAAAACACACACGCAAATTACACACATACATGTAAAGCACGCAAAACACAAAGCACATGTGCACAGAATACACACATCTGCACACAAAATACATGCAGTCTTGGCAAAATGGCACTCACACGAGTGCACATAAAACACACGCACACATAAAACACATGGCTGACACAACACAGGCGTGCACCATACAAAACAAACACGCACATACAAAACACCCAAAATACATGGCTCGCTCAACGCATGGGTGCACACAAAACACACGCACCCAAAACGTGCACACACCACAAAACACACACATAGACACAAAGTAGGCGGACACACACGAGCACACACAAAACACTTATACACACACAAATGTGGTGTAATTGCCAAATATACATCTTCAAAAGACACTCCTTCACCCAGGCACACAAGTGCATGTGTACGCACACACGCAGTTACACTCTGGGTCTCAATCCCTTCAGTTTATCTAAATGGGTTTCAAGCTGAGACAGGCTGGAATCTCCACATACATCAGACACACATCACACATTAACAGATGCTTGGGTTGTTTTGGCCTCAGCTGTCTATCGGTGATCATTTCTATTTGCTGGTGGATCTTGCTCTGCCTTCCTCCCCATCGTTCGACTGCTTGTCTGACCATGGGCCCAGGCCTGGGGCAGTTTGTTTCCCGTGGACAGGTCGAACCTGGGACCGCCACTTCACCGCCCACACCGATAAACCACCCACACCGTGCCGACTGAGTGAAACGTTACCATAAGACATAGGGCATAGAATTAGCCCTTTAGGCTCATCGGGCCGACCTGCTAATCTCCCAGTACTTATCATGCTTTATTTGCACTTTCTGTAACACTGTCACACGATATTCTGCACTCTGGTACTTTTCTCTTTGCACTCCCTGCCGTGCCTTGCATATGGCTTTTTTTGTACTCTACTTTGGTACGATTTGACTATATAGCACGTAGACAAAAGTAGAAATAAGGAACTGCAGATGCTGATTTAAACCAAAGAGAGAAACAAAATGCTGGAATAACTCAGCGGGTCAGGCTTCTGGTCTATGGAAGAAGGGTCTCGACCCGAAACATCACACATCTTTTTTCTCCAGAGATGCTGCCTGACCCTCTGAATTATTACAGCATTTTATGTCTGTCTTCCGCACACAGACACGGTTTTTCACTGTATTTTGTACACAAGGCAATAATAAACTAATACTCAAAGCACTGGAGCAATTCAGCGGGTCAACTGCTGAATGTGTGACCCGATGAGCTACTCCAGCACTTTTGTGTCTTTCTTTTGCAAGCCAGCATCTTGAGTTCCTTGTGGCCACATAAACCATTACTCTTCTTGTTTCCTTCTGAATGCATCCCGGCTGTTTGTTTCAACCACTTCCAGTAACAGTGTGTTCAATAGTCCAATTGCCCACTGAACTCGGTTTTTGATGCCAGTACTGACAGCAGTGTCACCACCAGCAATTCGTATAATACCAATATCAACAATGAACGAATACCAAAACAAATACCCATACAAACACCGATACAAATACTAACCATGCAAATACCAATACCAATACCGATGCCGACAACCATACCGATACCAACACCTGTACTGAGACCGTGTGGGAAAGAACTGCAGATGCTGGTTTAAATTGAAGGTAGACACAAAATGCTGGAGTAACTCAGCGGGACAGGCAGCATCTCTGGAGAGAAGGAATGGGTGACTTGGTTTCGGGTCGAGACCCTGCTTCAGTCTGCAAAAGGGGTCTCGACCCGAAACGTCTGAAGAAGGTCCCGACCTGAAACGTCACCCATTCCTTCTCTCCAGAGATGCCGCCTGTCCCGCTGAATTACTCCAGCATTTTGTGTCCACCTCCAATACTAATACCAATGTCAATACCAATATCGATATGGATACCACCAATATTGATACTGATACCAACATTGAGACTGAAACCAATGATACCAAGACCAATTCCGACACCAATACCAAGACCGATATCAATGCCGTGACCGATAACAATGCCAATGCCCACACCAATACCAACTTAAAGGCTAAAGGAATCAAGGGATATGGGGGAAATGGGGTACTGATTTTAGATGATCAGCCATGATCATATTGAATGGTGGTGCTGGCTCGAAGGGCCGAATGGCCTACTGCTGCACCTATTTTGTTTCTAATACCAGCACCAATACCGATACTGATACCACAGCGATACCAATGACTATGCCAATACCGATCGAAGGTATTTATTCACAAAATGCTGGAATAACTCAGCAGGTCAGGCAGCATCTCAGTCTGAAGAAGGGTCTCGACCCGAAACGTCACCCATTCCTTCTCTCCCGAGATGCTGCCTGACCTGCTGAGTTACTCCAGCATTTTGTGAATAAATCAAAAAGCATCTCAGGAGAGAAGGAATGGGTGACGTTTCAGGTGGAGGCCCTTCTTCAGACTGACTGCCAATACCGATAATGACACCAACACCTCCTAGAATGATACCAATGCCAATGCCAAAACCAACACCTACCTGTAGCAACACCTTGACCCATACCAATGCCAATATCAACGAGAGCTATACCAACACCCACACTAATACCCAGAGCTATACCAACACCCACACTGATACCCAGAGCTATACCAAGACCCACACTAATACCCAGAGCTGTACCAACACCCACACTGATACCCAGAGCTATACCAACACCCACACTAATACCCAGAGCTATACCAACACCCACACTAATATCAGGACCAAGACCCCCACTGATACCCAGAGCTATACCAACACCCACACTGATACCCAGAGTTGTACCAACACCCACACTAATAACAGGACCAATACCATTAGCTGACAGCAAATACTCGGACATGTCTTGTACTCGCTGGAATTTAGAAGACGGAGGGGGGATCTTATAGAAACATATAAAATTCTTAAAGGGTCGGAGAGGCTAGATGCAGGAAGATTGTTCCCGATGTTGGGGGAGTCCAGAACCAGGGGTCACAGCTTAAGGATAAGGGGGAAGTCTTTTAGGACCGAGATGAGAAAACATTTCTTCACACAGAGAGTGGTGAGTCTGTGGAACTCTCTGCCACAGAAGGTAGTTGAGGCCAGTTCATTGGCTATATTTAAGAGGGAGTTAGATGTGGCCCTTGTGGCTAAAGGGATCAGGGGGTATGGAGAGAAGGCAGGTACAGGTTACTGAGCTGGATGATCAGCCATGATCATAATTGAATGGCGGTGCGTACAGGCTCGAAGGGCCGAATGGCCTACTCCTGCACCTATTGTCTATGTTTCTATGTCTCCGTGTCTGTGTGTCTGTATGTCTGTATGTCTGTGTGTCTGTATGTCTGTGTCTGTGTTTCTGTATGTCTGTGTGTCTGTGTGTCTGTATGTCTGTATGTCTCTGTGTCTGTATGTCTGTGTGTCTGTATGTCTGTATGTCTGTGTGTCTGTATGTCTGTGTGTCTGTATGTCTGTAAGTCTGTGTGTCTATGTCTGTATGTCTGTGTGTCTTTATGTCTCTATGTCTGTATGTTTGTATGTCTGTATGTCTGTATGTCTGTATGTCTGTATGTCTCTATCTCTCTATGTTTCTATGTCTCTCTGTCTCTCTATGTCTGTATGTCTCTCTGTCTCTGTGTCTCTATGTCTGTATGTCTCTATGTCTGTATGTCTCTCTGTCTCTGTGTCTCTATGTCTGTATGTCTGTATGTCTCTATAACAGTATAACAGAACTTTATTGTCATTCGGTATAAATACCGAACAAAATTTCAGCAGTCACAAGACACAGCAAAAAAGAAAAGAACACAGTACACACCACCCCAACACAAACATCCATCACAGTGACTCCAAACACCCCCTCACTGTGATGGAAGGCTCTATGTCTGTATGTTTCTATGTCTGTATGTCTGTATGTCTCTATGTTTCTGTATCTGTGTGTCTGTGTCTCTCTGTCTCTGTAGTTCTGTATGTCTCTGTGTCTGTATGTCTATACAGCCTCCGTCTTCGGAGGCTGCGGGAGCGGCTGGGACTCGCCTTCGGCTCGGCCCGCTGCGGACCGTCCGGCGCGGCCTGCAACCACAACAACCTGACTGCGGGAGAAGACGGCAGGAGAAGGGAAAAGACATTGTGGCCTTCCATCACAGTGAGGAGAGGACTGGAGGAGACTCACTGTGATGGATGTTTCTTTGATGGATGTTTCTTTTTTTGTGTGTTTTTGGGGTTGTGTGATTTTAATGCCTATTTAATGCTTTTATTGTTGGACTGTGGGTGACTGAATTTCGTCCAATATTGGATGACAAATAAAGCTATCTTGAATCTTGAATCTATGTGTCTATGTTTCTATCTCTCTATGTCTGTATGTTTCTATCTCTCTCTGTCTCTATGTCTCTATGTCTGTATGTTTGTATGTCACCCCCTCACCCCCCCCCCCCCCCCCCCCGGGACCAAGACCCTGGACACGCGTGACTCTCCTCACCTTCCTCCGGCTGCTCCCGGTCTTCACCAGACACGATCTCCTCAGGCTCAGGTAACCCCCGATCACCAGGATCTGCTCGGCCGTCGGGTACCTCTTCTTGCCGGGGGCGATGGCGGCGGTGGCGGTGGCGGTTGGCGGAGGCTGGGTCAGCGGGGGGGAGGCCAGGCCGTTCTCCGTCCTGCCGGTGCCGGTGGTGCCGGTGGTGCCGGCGACGGTGGCGACGGTGGAGCCGGCGGCCTTGCGGGGGTTGATGGTGATGGTCCTGCCGCCGGCCTTGCGTTGGGGGATCCCGCTCCCGCCGGCGGGCCGGGGTGGTCCGCGGCCGGCGGGGTCCGGCTGCCCCCGGGGGAAGCTTCCCCGCTCGGCGCCGGGAAGCCTGTTCATGCTAGGCCCGAGTCCGTTGTCAGGGGCAACGGCGGCCGGGCAGCTAGGCCGCGGCCTGGCGGGGTCCTCTAGCTCCTCTCCCCGGGCCTCATGGCCGGCCTCTCCCGCAGCATCGGCGTCGGGGAGAGTCCGGCTGCAAGTCGGGGGCGGGGGCGGCTCGGAGGGGGAAGGGGAAGGGGAAGCGGGGGCGTCGCCCGCAGCCTGCGGTCGCCAGAAGCTGCCGGCTGCTTCAGCGCCGGGCCCGGGGACACCGCGGACCCGCCCCTCTCCTCCCTCCGGCAGCGACAGCGACAGCGAAAGCTCCGTCCCGACCTCATCCCCGGCCTCGGGCGGGAGGGGAGGCCCTTCGGCCCTCGCACCCTCCTGCTCACCCTCCACAGCCATTGCCGGGGGAGACCTCCTGGGACCCTCTGGGCGCTCGGACCAGCGGGTGGGATCCCCGTCCCGGGGCGGTGAGAGGGGGCGGGGAGTCTCCTGGTCTCCGGGCAAAGGGTGATGGGCACCTCCCAGTTGGGTGAGGGTCCTGCCCATGTTGCCCACCCAGGGTGGTGAGAGGGGGCGGGGGGTCTCCTGGTCTCCGGGCAAAGGAGAGCGGGCACGGGCACCTCCCAATGGGGTGAGGGTCCTGCCCGTGTTGCCCACCCAGGGTGGTGAGAGGGGGCGGGGAGTCTCCTGGTCTCCGGGCAAAGGAGAGCGGGCACGGGCACCTCCCAATGGGGTGAGGGTCCTGCCCGTGTTGCCCACCCAGGGTGGTGAGAGGGGGCGGGGAGTCTCCTGGTCTCCGGGCAAAGGAGAGCGGGCACAGGCACCTCCCAATGGGGTGAGGGTCCTGCCCGTGTTGCCCACCCAGGGTGGTGAGAGGGGGCGGGGAGTCTCCTGGTCTCCGGGCAAAGGGTGATGGGCACGGGCAGGTGCCTTGGCATCTCCCAGTGAGGTGAGGGTCCTGCCCGTGTTGCCCACCCAAGGCGGGGAGAGGGGGCGGGGAGTCTCCTGGTCTCCGGGCAGAGGAGGGCGGGCACGGGCAGGTGTCTTGGCATCTCCCAGTGTGGGAAGAGTCCCACCTTGGTTGTTTACCCAGGGTGGTGAGAGGGCCCGGGGAGGGGTCCCCTGGTCTCTGGACAAAGGAGACCGTGCACGGGCAGGTGCCTTGGCTTCTCCCAGTGTGGGAAGAGTCCCACCTTGGTTGTTTACCCAGGGTGGTGAGAGGGGCCTGGCAGTCTCCTGGTCTCCAGGCAGAGGAGGGCGGGCATGGGCATCTCCCAGTGGGGTGAGGGTCCTGCCCGTGTTGCCCACCCAGGGCCGGGAGAGGGGCCGGGGAGTCTCGGGGTCTCTGTGCAAAGGAGGGTTGGCAAAGACGGGCACCCTGGTATCTTCCATTGCGGGGAGTGTTTCACCCTCGTTACCCACCCGCGGTGAGGGGGGCGGCAGGGGCCTTTCGGGGTCTCTGGGCAAAGGAGGGTGGGTACGGACGGCCGCCCTGGCATCTCCCAGCGAGGGGAGCAGCCCATTTTCGTAGGGTGGGGAGAGGGGGCGTGCAGTTTTGGGGTCTCTGGGCAGAGGTGGGTTGGCAAAGCTGGGCCCCCTGGTATCTTCCAATGTCTCACCTTCATTACCCACCCGGGGTGAGGACGGCAAAAGGGGAGTTTCGGGGTCTCTGGGCAAAGGAGGGTTGGCACGGACGGGCTCCCTGGTATCTTCCAGTGCGGGGAGTGCCTCACCTTTCTTACCCGCCCAGGGTGGGGAGAGGGTCCGGGGAGTCTCGGGGTCTCTGGGCAGAGGTGGGCGGCCATGGGCAGGTACCCCGTTATTTCCCAGCAGGGGGAGGGTCCCGCCTTCGTTGCCCGCCGGGGGAGGGGAAGGGGGCCGGGGAGTGCACACCGGGACCTTGGGACGGGACGGGGGTCGGCGGGGGACGTTCTCGGTGCTGTGGGATCGAGCCACGAACCCCCTCCTCTGTCCGAAGCGGCTGAGGAGTCGGCTGACCCTTCCCCTCCTGACCTGCCCTTCCCCTCCCCCCTGTCCCTCCCTCTCGTCCTCCCCCATCCCCCAGGAACTGAGGTCCTCCACGCTCCTGGTCAGAGCTGCCTCGGGGGTGGGCTGTCTCGGGGGTCCGACCGGAGGGGGGCCACGGATCGTCAGACCCTCCCGGATGGTGACCCCCTCAGCCTGGATGGTCCTCACCCCGGCATTTTCACTGACCCCCGGCCGTGACCTCTGATGACCCTCCCCCGACCCGGGCCCCCTCCTCTGCTTCTCCTGGCGCACAAAGGGGTTGCGTTTGACGGGGCCAATGTTCTCCCGGACCATTGCCCCCTCGGGCCCCAGGCAGCCCAGGTTGTCCGCCCTCTGAGGCTCGCCCCTCCCCCCGCCGGCCTGGTGCCCCTCCGAGTGCCAGGGGCGGGAGCCCAGCCTGGTCTTCCTCCGCTCCATCACCTCCTTCATCCAGCCCGGGATGTTGGCCAGCCTCTCCTTCTCCTCCTTCTCCTTCCTCTTGCCCTCTTCCTCATCCTTCCTCTTCCTCTCCAGCAGCTGGGCTTTCCAGACGGGGAGGGACGTCATGTTTGGGGGTCTGACCCCGCCCCCCCTACCACTCTCCCCGCTGGGGAATGGACCAAGGCAAGATAACTCCCACCACCACCACTACCCCCTCCAAGATACCTCCCTGGTCCCAAGATCAATGGGGACTCACAAGCTCAGGGGCAATACCTCCATCCTTGGCTTCACCTAGGGAGATGGCCTCCCCTCTTCCTCGCCCCAGTAACAGGTCCTCAACTCCAAACCCAAAATTTTGACCCAAACTCCGAAGAGCGTCAGTGAGCTCAACGCTAAACCCAAGATTCAGACTCCAAATCGTGGACCAAAATCTCAACCCTGGATCCAAGATTCGGACCCAATCTGCCAGATCGTCATCTGAACGCTAAACCCAAGATTCAGATCTCAAATTCTAGACCATCATCTCAATCCGAGACCCAAGGGCTCCATCCAGACCCTAAATTCCTCCACTGCGACCTCAACTCAAGATCCTGGCGCCCAGACCCCAATTCTTAGACAAAAACCTCCCACTTTACCGACTGGCACAGCATGTTCAGACCTCACTTCCTCCGCTCCGGTTTCAATTCGCCTTCCCTTCGGACGCTCGGTTCTCTGGTCCGGCAATGGGATAAATCGCCCTCCGTGCGTCCCGGGATGGGTTTAATCCTCTGTCCCTGGATGAAACTCTCCTCAGTCTCCCTGGAGAGATTCACTCCTCCTGTCTCGGGATAAATCGCTCTGTGTGTCCGGTGACGGATTGTCCTCTGAGTCCCGGGATGAAACCACTCTCCGTCTCCCGGGATGAATTCACTCCTCCTGTCCCGGGGTAAATCACTCTTCGTCTCCCGGGATGGATTCACTCCTCCTGTCCCGGGATGAATCACTCTTCGTCTCCCGGGATGGATTCGCTCCTCCTGTCCCGGGGTAAACAGCTCTCCGTCTCCCGGGATGAATGTACTCCCCTGTCTCAGGCGTGCACGGCTCTGATCTGCCGGATCTCCCTCTCCGTCCCTCCGCAGCCCCGGGACAGCCTGCCTTGCCTTGCCTCGCCTCCTCTGGTCCCGCCCGCCCGGCTCGGCTCGGCTCGCCTCCACTCGGCAGACAATAGGGACTGGCTGCCTGGGCACGGCTCACGTCTCCCGGCTGGGGAGGGGAGGGAAGGGGAGGAGGGTCCCGGCTGGGGAGGGGGGGGGGAGAGGGAGAGGGGGAGGGAGGGAGGGGAGGGAGAGAGAGGGAGGGGAGGGAGGGAGAGAGGGAGGGAGGGAGAGAGGAGAGGGAGGGAGAGAGGAGAGGGAGGAAGGAAGGGAGGAAGGGAGGGGGCTCAGAGCGAAGCCCCCACACCCTGGGGAGAGTGCCCCTGGTTTTAGCCCGGTTTGCTGAGGCCGGGGTGGGGGGGCTCAATGCTCTCCCCCCTTTGTGACTCGCTCCCTGAACCTCCACTCCCGTCTGGTCTCCGGTCAATAACTGAGCCGCCGCCCACTGTTAGCGGGAGAGAGGGAAAGCATCCGGGAAAGCGCAGGAAACAGTGGGGAGGGGGAAGAGCAACGGGGACCCGGGGGGTGGGGGGAGAAAGAGAGAGAGAGAGAGAAAGGCAGGCGATGGCTGAAATCAAGGGAGAGAGGGAGGCAGCAGACGAGAATAATGGGAGGAAGAGATTAGCAGAGAGAGAGAGAGGAGGGGGTTGAGCTGTGGGGAGCAGAGGGTATTAATGAATGGGAGAATAGTGGAGAGGTGCAGGAAGCAGATTGTTTTGGGGGCCTGGGGGATAGGGAGAGGGTAGATACAAAGGAGGTGGTAAGAGGAGGGGGGAGAGGACAGAGACAGGGAGAGAAAAGATGGAATGAGAGAGGGTTTTTCTTTCTCTCCGTCTCTTTCTGTCTTTCTCTCTTTCTGTCCTTCAAGTGCTCTCCCTGGTTTGAGCTCTCACCTCTTCAACTCCTGTAAAACCAACAACTCAGTAAGACCCATTTTAGTCTCAAAACACATCCCTTGGCAATGAGCAAACAGGAAACTTCTTTAACGTGGTGACTGTTGACTGGCCACAATACACAAAGCACGATGAGGCACACAGTCAGGGCTTTCCTTCTCATTCTGAACAGTGCTGAGGGAACCATCGGAGCTACCCCAAAATGGAAGAGGGCCTTGGTTCAATGGTTCTCCTCAGAGTGCTGCAGCGTGGAACACGGCCCAACTTGCCCACGCCGACCAACATGTCCCATCTACACTAGCACCTAGCACTAGACACTACATGCCCCATCTACACCTGCCTGCGTTTGGCTCAAATCCCTCTAAACCTGTCCTATCCAAGTAGCTGTCCAAATGTTTCTTAAGCGTTGCGATTGTACCTGCCTCAACTACCTCCTCCAGCAGCTCATTCCATACACCCACCACTCTTTGTGTGAAAAAGTTACCCCTCAGGTTCCCATTGAATCTTTCCCACCTCAACTTAAACCTATGTCCTCTGGTTCTCGATTCCGCTACTCTGGGCAAGAGGCTTTGTGCGTCTACTCTTATCTTTTCCTCTCATGATTTTATACACCTCTACAAGTTCACACCCTCATCCTCCTATGCTCCAACGAGTAGCCTGTCCAAGCCTCTCCCTTTTGCTCAGACTCATGAGGTCTGGCAATATCCTCGTAAATCAACTCTGCACCATTTCCAGCTTGACAACAACCATGTTCCTCAAAGGAAGAATCCCTCCCTGCCACATTCCACCAATCAATTGAGCTGACCAAGCCTTAGTTTGTAGCATCTCTTTTCTGAAGCAGAAATATAAAATGCTTCCTGCAACTTGGATTGTTTTCTCTAGAATATCTGAGGTTGAGGGGGTAACTGTATGGAAGTATATAAAAATTATTAGAGGCATAGATGGGGTACATAGTCAGAACCATTTTCCTGGAATGAAAATATTGTGGCGGCGCCCGGGGGCTAGGTAACTCCCTTGGTCATTCCAATCGGCACTCAGTGGACGGGGGGGATTAGGTCACTTCCTGGGTCATTTCCCTTGGGTCAGGTGGTCTGGGGCTATAAAGGGCTTTGGGTGTTTCGACTCACAAGTTTTAGTGCGGTGTGAGTGTTTGTTGCAGAATAAAGTATTGTTACTACTTACCTGGCGTCTGGCCTGATTTCTGTGGCAACCGCACCCACGACAATATCAAAGATTAGGCGGCACAGTGGCGCAGCAGTAGAGTTGCTGCCTTACAGCGCCAGAGACCCGGGTTCCATCCTGACTATGGGTGCTGTCTGTACGGAGCTTGTACGTTCTCCCTGTGACCGTGTGGGTTTTCTCCGGGTGCTCCCATGTCCCCCCACACTCCAAAGACGTGCAGGTTTGTAGGTTAATTGGCTTCGGTAAATTGTAAATTGTCCCCACTGTGGAGGATCATGTTAGCGTACAGGGTGATTGCTGGTCGGCATAGACTCGGCGGCTCAAAGGGCCTGTTTCTGCCCTGTATCTCTGAAGTCTAAAGACTAGAGGGCATGTTTAAGTCAGAGCAAAAAGTTTAAAGGACCTTAAAGTTTAAAGTGCAATTTTTTTCACAGAGGTTAGTGGGTGCCTGCAATGCACTGACGGAGGAGATGGTGACAGATTCGACAGTGCTGCCTGATCGGCTTTTAGACAGGCACATGCATATGCAGGGAGTGTAGGGATATGGATCAAGTGCAGGCAGAGATGATTAGTTTAACTTGGCACTATGTTCGGCACGTACATTGTCTGGCTAATACTTTAACTGAAAACCCACAACTAAATAGTCATCTGTGAAACACGGTGGTGGGGGTGTTATGGCCTGGGCATGTATGGCTGCTGAAGGTACTGGCTCACTTATCTTCATTGACGATACAACTGCTGATGGTAGTAGCATAATGAATTCTGAAGTGTGTTGACACATCCTATCTGCGAAAGTTCAAACAAATGCCTCAAAACTCATTGGCTGGCTGTTCATTCTACAGCAAGACAATGATCCCAAACATACTGCGGAAAGCAACAAAGGAGTTTTTCAAAGCTAAAAAATGGTCAATTCTTGAGTGGCCAAGTCAATCACCCGATCCGAACCCAATTGAGCATGCCTTTTATATGCTGAAGAGAAAACTGAAGGGGACTAGCCCCCAAAACAAGCATAAGGTAAAGATGGCTGCAATACAGGCCTGGCAGAGCATCACCAGAGAAGACACCCAGCAACTGGTGATGTCCATGAATCGCAGTCTTTAAGCAGTCATTGCATGCAAAGGATGTGCAACAAAATACTAAACATGACTACTTTCATTTACATGACATTGCTGTGTCCCAAACATTATGGAGCCCTGAAATGGGGGGACGATGTATAAAAAAAGCTGTAATTTCTACAAGGTGAAACTAAAATTTATAAAAATGGCCTTTATTAAAATCTGACAATGTGCACTTTAACCACATGTGATTTTTTTCTATTACAAATCTAAAATTGGCAAAAATTGAGTACAGAGGCAGATAAATAAATGATGGGTCTTTGTCCAAAACATTATGGAGGGCACTGTACAGGCAGATGAGATCAGTTCAACTTGGCATCATGTTCGACACAAACATTGTGGGGCCGAAGGGCCCATTCCTGTGCTGTATGGTTCTGTGTTCCATGTTGAAACAAAACTGCTGGTGCCTGGTCATCGGAGGGAGCAGAGAGCAAAGCCACAACTCTGAAATCATCTCCCTCAACAAAGAGGAAGTTGGAGAAGAATGTCACAGGAAGTGCCAAATAGACAATCGCAGGAGGAGGCCATTCTTGACTTCGGGTGCTGTCTGCACAGAGGTTTCATGTTCTCCCCATGGTTTTCCCCGGGTGCTCCGGTTTCCTCCCACACTCCAACGATGTACAGGCTTGTAGGTTAATTGGTTGGAAAGGAACTGCCAATGCTGGTTTATACTGATGATTGCCACAGAGTGCTAGAGTAACTCAGCAGGTCAGACAGCATCTCTGGAGAAAAGGGAAAGTTCTTCAGATTCTTATACTTCAGTCTGAAGAGCGTTCCCGATCCCAAAACGTCTCTAGTGTGGGATAGTGCGAGGGTACGGGCGATCACTGATCGGCGCGCCAAATAGCTTGTTTCCATGCTGTGTCTCTAAAGGCTAAAGATCATTGGGTTGTGAGTGACACAAGTGGTTTTAACAAAGGAACTGCAGATGATGTTGGTTTACGAAAAAAGGTGCTGGAGTAACTGAACGGGTGAGGCAGCATCTCTGGAGAACATAGATAGGTGATGTTTTGTGTCGGCACCCTTCTTCAGATGTTTTAACAGAGGCTGCATTGATGGACAAAGAGCTCCCTCTGCTCCCACAAGACTGTATTACACCAGTCATTTTGGCGCTGGTCAATCTGACTGCCTTCTCTCCATTTTACCACCAAACACCTCTCCATTGTCAGAGTGAGGCCAAACGTAAATTGGAGGAGCAGCACGTCACATTTCGCTTGGGCAGCCTGCAACCCAGCGGTATGAATTTTGATTTCTCTAAATTCAAGTAACTCGGAGGGTCAGGCAGTATCTCAGGTGAAAAAGAATGGGTGACGTTTTGGGTTGAGACCCTTCTTCAGACTGAGAGTCAGGAGAGAGGGAAATGAGAGATATAGAAGGTAAATTCAAGTCACCCTTGCAAGTTAGGAACAGCGAGATCTGGGTGTCCTAGTGCATCAGTCACTGAAAGGAAGCATGCAGATACAGCAGGCAGTGAAGAAAGCCAATGGAATGTTGGCCTTCATAACAAGAGGAGTTGAGTATAGGAGCAAAGAGGTCCTTCTGCAGTTGTACAGGGCCCTAGTGAGACCGCACCTGGAGTACTGTGTGCAGTTTTGGTCTCCAAATTTGAGGAAGGATATTCTTGCTATTGAGGCGTGCAGCGTAGGTTTACTAGGTTAATTCCCAGAATGGCGGGACTGTCATATGTTGAAAGACTGGAGCGACTAGGCTTGTATACACTGGAATTTAGAAGGATGAGAGGAGATCTTATCGAAACGTATAAGATTATTAAGGGGTTGGACACGTTAGAGGCAGGAAGCATGTTCCCAATGTTGGGGGAGTCCAGAACAAGGGGCCACAGTTTAAGAATAAGGGGTAGGCCATTTAGAACTGAGATGAGGAAAAACTTTTTCAGTCAGAGAGTTGTGAATCTGTGGAATTCTCTGCCTCAGAAGGCAGTGGAGGCCAATTCTCTGAATGCATTCAAGAGAGAGCTAGATAGAGCTCTTAAGGATAGCGGTGTCAGGGGGAATGGGGAGAAGGCAGGAACGGGGTATTGATTGAGAATGATCAGCCATGATCACATTGAATGGCGTTGCTGGCTCGAAGGGCCGAATGGCCTCCTCCTGCACCTATTGTCTATTGTCTATTGTCTATTGTTCCCTCTCTCTCTCCGTTCCTCCCACACCCTAGTCGTCAAACTAGTTTCGCTGTCACCCTGCTGAGTTTCGATGTCTGTATCGCTGGTTATCACCTTCCCCACAGCCAACAATGGACCATTGTGGGCTCCACCTTTCCTTGGCCGTTGTTGCTTTGTGCATAGCTTTCATTTATTTGTTCCATTTGCCTTCTATATCTCTCATTTCCCTCTCCCGTGACTCTCAGTCTGAAGAAGGGTCTCAACCCGAAACGCCACCTATTATTTTTCTCCAGAGATGTGGCCTGACCCTCTGAGTCACTTTGTCTTTTTTTGTGTCCATCGTTGCTCTGATCGCGGAATTTCCTATCTCCACCTGAACAGAAAAAACCCGGGTGGACAGTCATACACCAAAGAAACGAAGTCCTTCGGCCCAACTTGTCCATTCCGACTGTTCCTATAATTGAGCTAGTCCCATTTGCATGCACTTGACCTGTATCCCTCCAAAGCACCCCTATTTAGAATGAAGATGGGGAAGAATTTCTTTTGCTGTGGAGGGTGGTGAATATATGGAATTCATTGCCACAGACGGCGGTGGAGGCCAAGTCATTGGGTATTTTTCAAGCCGAGATTGATAGGTTCTTGTTTAGTAAGGCTGTCAAAGATATATGGGAAGGGGAATGGGGTTGAGTGGGAAAAATGATTGATTGCTGGAGAAGCCTAGATGGGCCGAATGGCTTAAGTTTGCTCCTAAGTCCCCTTACTACCCAGCGGTATGAATATTGATGTCTCCAATTTCAAGTAACCCTTGCATTCAATTCTCTCTCTCCATCCCTCCTCCAACCCTCTAGTTTCACTGTTCATATCTCTTCGTTATCACCTCCTCCACTTCCAACAATGGACCATTATGGGCTCCTGGGTCGTTGGTGCAGGCTCCGATTTGATTTGTACCTTTTCATACCTCTAGTTTCCCTCTCCCCAACACTCATTCTGAAGAAGGGCAATGACCCGAAACTTCACCTGTTCCTTTTCTCTTGAGATGCTGCCGAACCCGCTGAGTTACTCCAGCATTTTGTGTCTATCTTCGATGTAAACCAGCACCTGCAGCTCCTTCCTACACATCCCCAACCCTGGTGGACTGCCTGAGGAAGAAAAAGTGACAATTCAAACCTTTTTGCACTCTAGTTGATCCGACCCAACAAGTGACCCCCTTTTTCTTATTCTGCTGTTTCCATGGAGACGGTGCCCCCCCCCCCCCCCCCTTTGCTCCATTGTGATGCACCCCCATGCTGGATTCTAGGTCCAAGCACAAGATTTGGACTATGGGCCAATTAAGCAGAGAGACTTCGAGGCTGGTGTTGGGCAGAAGAGCGGATCAGAGCGGTGGACTTGGAGAGAGAGGACTGAAGTAGTGGTGAGAAACATGAGTGAGGGCGCGTGGCTTGAATGGAGAGAGTGAAGCATCCGTTTCAGAAGACCATAGAGAGGAATAGAAGGATCGAAGGCCTTCCAGGAAGGTGGAAGGAGGTTACGCATCAAGAAGGTTGGGGTTGCTTTGGAGAGAGTGCGGAGGAGACTCTCCGAGATGTCGCCTGGATTGGAGGACTCTACTAGCGGGGATAGATTGAATGGTGGGATGGTTCAGAGGACTGGGTGCTGGAGGTTGGAAGATGAGAGACATGGTGGCGGGAAGGTAACGGGAGTTGGATGATGGGGTTGATGTTGGTTTGGTGGTAAGTAGGTGATCAGGAGGGCCAATGGCGGAAAGATTGTTGGAGTTCGAGGGATGGTGGTGGCAAGGTCTTGAGGGACGAATATTGGGTTGGTGGTCGGGGGGGGGGGTGATGGTGGAACGATAATGGGGGCTGGAGGGAGAGTGGTGGGAAGGCCTGAAGGGACGGATGATGGGTTGATGGTGACAGTGGGAAGATTCTGGGGATTGGGTGTTGTAGTGTGATGAGGGGGTGGCAGTAGGAACATCCTGCGCTGGGTGACAAGGATATCAGTGGGTCGTGATGGGCTTCTGGTGAGGTTCCTTGAAGGTCGAGTCGCAGGTAGATATGGTGGTCAAAAAGGCATTCGGTATTTTGGCCTTCATCAGTCAGAATATTGAGTTTAGAAGTTGTGAGGTCATGTTGCAGTTGTATAAGACGTTGGTGAGACCGCATTTAGAATATTATGTTGAGTTCTGGCCACCATGTTATAGGAAAGATATTGACAAGCTTGAAAGGGTTCAAAAAAGATTTACGAGGATGTTGCCAGGACTAAAGTGTGTGAGCTCTTCCGAGAGGTTAAGTAGGCTGGGTCTCTATTCCATGGAGCATAGGAGTTATACAAAATCATGAGAGGAATAGATTGGGTAGATGCAGTTTTTTACCCAGAGTAGGGGAATCGACGACCAGAGGACATAGGTTCAAGATGAAGGGGAAAAGATTTAATAGGAATCCGAGGGGTAACTTTTTCACACAGAGGGTGGTGGGTGCATGGAACAAGCTGCCAGAGGAGGTAGTTGAGGCTGGGACAATCCCATCTTTTAAGAAACAGTTGGACAGGTACTTGGATAGGACAGGTTTGGAGGGTTATGGACCAAGCACAGGCAAGTGGGACTAGGGTAGCTGGGACATTGTTGGTCGGTGTGGGCGAGTTGGGCCGAAGGGCCTGTTTCCAAACTGTATCACTCTGTGACTCTATTGGAGGGGTTGTACGGGAAGGCATGGTGGAGGAAAGGCGGTGGGGGTTGGAAGGCAATGGGTTGCTGGTGAGGAAGGAGTGAGGGTGATGGCTGAAGAGGAAGTTTCAGTAGCACGATCTGCGGTTGGGTGATGGAGATTGGAATGGGTGATGGAGGTTGTAAGGGTGGGTTGGCCTTGAGGAGGGGGTTATGTTGGGAAGGTTATGGGGTCAGAAGATGGTGATGGAAGGGAGATGGGAAATGGGAGGAGGATAGGAGACAGATGGTGAGAGAGATAGGTGGGGTTGGGGGGATAATTTGGATCGGAGAGACATGGGAGGAGGTAGAGTTAGGGATGGGATTGGAGGGGTGATGGGGATGAGAAGGAGATGGTGTGTGTCGGAGGGTGAGTTGGTGGTGAGGAGGGGGGATAGTGGGAAGATCATGAGGGTCAGTAGATGGGGCAATTTCCAGGGAGTATGGATTCTCTCTCTCTCCCCAATGATATTCCTGAATGAAGGGCGGTGAGGGTTGGAGAGAGATTGTGGGTTGGAGGGAGATGGTGCAGTGAAGCGAGGTGACGAGGTTAATGGGGTGGAGGGAGGTTAATGGGTTAATAGAAACATAGAAAATAGGTGCAGGATGAGGCCATTTGGTCCTTTGAGCTAGCACCGCCATTATGATCCTTGCAGATCATCCACAATCAGTAACCTGTGCCTGCCTTCTCTCCATATCCCTTGATTTCACTAGCCACAAGAGCTCTATCTAACTCTCTTTTAAAGTCATCCAGTGAATTGGCCTCCACTGCCTTCTGTGGCAGAGAATAACACAAATCCACAACTCTGAGTGAAAAAGTTTTTTCTCACCTCAGTTTTAAATGGCCTCCCCTTTATTCTTAGATTGTGGCCCCCAGTTCTGGACTTCCCCCAACATTGGGAACATTTTTCCTGCATCTAGCTTGTCCAGTCCTTTCACAATTTTATATGTCTCTATAGGATTCCCTCTGATCTTTCTAAACTCCAGTGAATACAAACCCAGTCTTTCCAATCTTTCCTCAAATGACAGTCCCGCCATCCCGGGGATTAACCTCGTGAACCTGCGCTGAACTGCCTCAATCGCAAGAATGTCCTTACTCAAATTAGGAGACCAAAACTGCACACAATACTCCCGATTTGGTCTCACCAGGGCCCGGTACAACTGCAGAAGGACATCTTTATTCCTATACTCAAATCCTCTCGTTGTGAAGGCCAATGTGCCATTAGCTGAACGCCAACATGCCATTAATTGAAGATTGATTGTTGGTCTTCAATTAATGCATAAAACCTAAATGCCATTAGGTTTTTATGGAGATGCTGGGTTGGAGCTAGATGGAGGGAAATCATGAGATGGTGGGAAACATTGGGTTGGAGGGAGATGGCGGGTTGGGGGAGATGGTGTGTAGGATGGAGATGGTGGATTTGAAAACTATGGCGGATTGGAGGGAGTTGGCACGGTTGTGGTGAGGAGGGGTTGACGGTGGAAAGGATCTTGGTGAAGGTCACACCTTTACCCTTCCGTCCTCGCCCAACGCCACACAACTCGATGGGCCGAATGTCCTAATTCTACCCCATATGTCCCCCCCCGTAGCCACTCCTGGGGGCGGGGGAGGACGAGCCATGGAGTGGAAAGGGGTGAAGGTGCCGGCGGCCTCCATCGGGCCCAATGCGTGGAGGGACAAGGCCATCAAGGCGGGTGGGGCTGGCCGAGGCGGCCACCGAGATCACCTCGCAGCGCTACCACGACACCCCGTTCCGCTCGGCCACCATGTACCAGGGACCAGGCGCGGCGGCTGGCCCGCCGGGGGACTTGCAAGCGGCTGCCGGGGGCGATGTCCGAGGACCCGAGCCGCTGGCCGCCTACCGGGCCCGTCAGCAGAAGGTGGGCAGGAAGCGGGCGGCGATGGCCGAGGCCCGGCAGAAGGTGTGCATGGTGGGCGACGCGGATGAGACGAGCCGGGACGTGCTGTACAAGGTGCCCGAGGGCCAGCGGGAGGGCTGGGGCTTCAGGCTGGAGATGGAGCTGCTGCCCTTCCTGCGGGACCTGTGCGTCCAGCACAGCAACCAGCAGATCGGCAGCTACATGCTGCAGGACCCGCTCCGTCATCGGCCACATCTGCGAGACCCTCAACCGCCTCAACGCCGAGATCTTCCGACTGCAGGCGACCCGCGACAAGCTGCGCCTGGCGCTCGCCGCCGTCCGCAAAGCCCTGCTCATCAACCACATGAGCGGACAGATGAGGAAAGCCAGGCCCGTCGGGGAGCGGGTGAGTGAGGATGGGAGAAAGGGAGGGAGAAAGGGAGCGGAGGGCGAGGGTAGGGGAGGGCGAGGGCAGGGAAAGGGAGAAGGGTGGGGGAGAGGGAGGGACGGGGTGCGGAGATAAGGGGAGGGGGAGGGATGGGAGGATGAGAGGTGACGAGCAAGAGGGGCGGGAGAGGATGGAGGAGGAAGGTGGGAGAGAGGAGAGTGAGAGGTGGAGTGCAGGAGAGAGGGAGGAGGGGTGGGTGGTGTCCAGGGGAGGGATGGGAGGATGAGAGGTGACGAGCAAGAGGGGCAGGAGAGGATGGAGAAGGAAGGAAGGTGGGAGAGAGGAGAGTGAGAGGTGGAGTGTAGGAGAGAGGGAGGGAGGGTGGGAGTGAGAGAGGGCAGGAGGTGTCCAGGAAAGAAAGGGAGGGGGTGGAAAAGTGAGGAGAAAGTAGAGGGAGGAGGGAGGAAAGGGAGGGGTGGGGGAATGAGGGTAGGGAATGGGATAAGGGTGGGGGAGAGGGAGGGAGGGAGGGGAGGATGAGGATGGGATGGGGCGGTAAGAGGGAGGGAGAGGGATAGGGGGGCTGAGAGGTGACGATAAAGGGATGGAGAAGGAGGGTGGGAGAGAGGGAGGGTGGAAGTGAGAGAGAGTGGGGGGGGGGGGGGTCCAGGGGAGGGAGGAGAAAGAGGGGGGATGGAAGAGTGATGGGAGGAGAAAGAGGAGGGAGGATGGGAGAAAGGGAGGGATGGGAGGATGAGGAGGGAGAGGGATTGGATGGGAGGATGATGGGGAGGAAAGGGAGGGGGTGGGAGAGAGGGAGGGAGGAGAGCTTGAGGGATGGGATGGGATGGGGCGATAAGGGAAGGGATCATGAGGGATGGGAGCATGAGCGATGGGAGATGAGGGAGGGAGGTGAGGAGAAAGGGAGAGTGGAGAGGATGGGATGGAGGGTGGGAGAGAGGGGAGTGAGAGATGGAAGGTGGGAGAGAAGGAGGGTGGGAGTGAGAGAAGGTGGGAGGGAGGAAAGGTGATGGGGGAGTAAGAGAGGGGGAGAGGGGGGGAGGGAGGAGGGGAGAAAGGGAGGGTTGGGAGGTGTCCACGGGAGGAAGTATGGGAGAGAGGGAGGGGAGAGAGAGAGAGAGGAGAAAGGGGAAAGAGGGTTAGAGGGGAATGGAGTATGTGAGGGAGTGGGAGGGAGAAGTGAGGGGTATAAGGGGAGAGGGAGGGGGAGAGAGGGGAATGGGGCAGTGTGAGGGGAGAGGGAGGGAGGGAGGGGAATGATGGGGTGTGAGGGGAGATGGGGGGGAGAGAGGGGAATGACGGGGGTGTGAGGGGAGAGGGAGGGGGAGAGTGGGGAATGGGGGGGGTGAGGGGAGAGGGAGGGGGGAGAGAGGGGAATGGGGGGGTGTGAGGGGAGAGGGAGGGGGAGAGGGGAATGGTGGGGTGTGAAGGGAGAGGGGAATGGGGGGGTGTGAGGGGAGAGGGAGGGGGAGAGAGGGAATGGGGGTGTGAGGGGAGAGGGGAGGGGAGGAATGGCGGGGTGTGAAGGGAGAGGGAGGGGGAGAGAGGGGATGGGGGTGTGAGGGGAGAGGGGAATGGGGGGGTGTGAAGGGAGAGGGAGGGAGGGAGGGAGGGAGGAGGGAGGGGGGAGAGAGGGGAATGGGGGTGTGAGGGGAGAGGGAGGGAGGGAGGGAGGGGGAATTGGGGGGTGTGAAGGGAGAGGGAGGGGAGAGAGGGGAATGGGGGTGTGAGGGGAGAGGGAGGGAGGGAGGGAGGGAGGGAGGGAGGGGAATGGGGGGGTGAGGGGAGAGGGGAATGGGGGGGGTAAGGGGAGAGGGAGGGGGAATGGCGGGGTGTGAGGGAGAGGGAGGGGAGAGGGGAAAGGGGGGTGTGAAGGGAGAGGTGAGGGGGAGAGAGGGGAATGGGGGTGTGAGGGAGAGGGGAATGGGGGGGTAAGGGGAGAGAGAGGGCAGGAGCAGAGATGGGGATGTGAGGGAGAGGGAGGGGAGAGAGGGGAATGGCGGGGGGGTGGAGAGGGAGGGGGAGAGGGGAATGGCAGGGGGTTGGAGAGGGAGGGGGGAGAGAGGGGAATGGCAGGGGGGTTGGAGAGGGAGGAGGGGAGGGGAATATGGGATGAAGGGTTGGGAATGAGGGAGGGAGGGAGGGAGGGAGGGGAGAGGGGAGGTACCAGTGAAAAGCTTTTTTGTTGCGTGCTATGCAATCTGCAGAAAGACGACACTGTACATGATTGCAATCAAGCCTGCACAGATGCAGGAATAACGGAATAATGTTTAGTGCAAGATAAAGTCCAGTCAAGTCAGATCAATGATGGTCCAAGGGTCTCCAAGCCTCTTCTTCTTGCATTTGAGGCGGCAGAAGTTATGAAGCTGCTTCTGCTTCTGCCGTCTCTGTTTGTCGTCGTTCCCCTGACTGGGGTCAATTGACAAGGGCTCACCACGGGGAGGTCGACAACGTGAGCCCCGAGAGTCTCCATATTGAGGTTGATGGGAGGACAGGGCCGCCCGCCCTCCAGCTGGTGGTGGGATGGTTAAGTTGCCTGATGGCAGCCGGGAAGGAACTGTTCCTGAATCTGGAGGTGTGCGCTTTCACACTTCTGTACCTCTTGCCCGATGGGAGAGGGGGGGAAGAGGGAGACTGGTGCTAGACGATGCTGCTGCTGGCCCTGCCGAGGCAGCGTGATGGACGAAGGGTGGGATGGGAGCAGTCAGTCGGGGTAGGGAGG